>NW_007738554.1:7049-8828 GCF_000696425.1 Galeopterus variegatus | reverse complement strand
GTTCCCTCCAGGTCTTATTCCAGAGCATTTAGAGTT
This sequence comes from Galeopterus variegatus, assembly GCF_000696425.1. Lineage (NCBI taxonomy): Eukaryota > Metazoa > Chordata > Mammalia > Dermoptera > Cynocephalidae > Galeopterus > Galeopterus variegatus. Next base: position 8,792 of record NW_007738554.1, on the reverse strand, counting down.
GTAGCTGCCTCCACTCAGCCAAGGGGTAACCATGAGGATGGTGGCTTCTTTCCCTCCCCTCCCTCTGCCAGTCACGGCCAACCCTGTGTTTGCAGCCAGAGGAGCTGGAAGGGCCAGGTGGGGCCCAGGTAGCACCTCGCACATCAGGAGCTCCAGAAAGCAAGTGCCACTGTGTTCCTAAGTTATCCCAGACCCAGCAGCAGCCCCGAGACCTCCCTCCAATCTACACAGGACAGTCACAGAACTCCTTGTGCCTTTTCCACCCCATGTTGCTTAGTGGGATCAATGTCACTGCAGTGTTATTGACCAGTAACACAGTAAGGATGATCCAGGTGGGAGAAAAGCCTGCAATGATAGCCATGAAGAGAGATGAACAGGACACCCGTTGGCAGGTCTAGAGATCCTGTCCTACGTGCCTGTTAGAAAAATGGACGTCCCAAAGGGCATGTTGTTGTCCTCACAGATCACAGACAGGACATGTCCTCTGCTACTCCTGTACCTTCCCAAATGTGTTGTTTCTTTTTTTCATAAAGAACTGAATATGTGGCAGAGAAGAGTGTCTAAGAAGAGCCAGACAGTGTACCCCCCGTGTCCATGTGGCTGTGACTTAGGGATCGGACACTTGGTGCTGGCAGAAAGTGAACTTCCTTAGTGGGAACTGTGGTGGCTCATGGAGAAATTGGTGCCACCATGAGACTTGCTGGCTGCTGTCCTTTCACATGATGTTGTATGGATGGCACAGACCAAAGGCAGGCCTGGGCTACAGCCCCAGATGGGTTCAAAAGGGCCCATGTCTCTGAGCCTGTTTCACCATATGCAAAATGAAGGCCTGTGATGAAGTGAGTGGATCCCAGCCTTCTAATAATCTGTCATATTTTTCACCCTCAGCTCCAGGTTTTAAAAGACTTTTTGTACCAAAATTGACTGTTTTAAGCAAAATGTATTTTTAAGGAACTTTTTAATAATGTTATTATTCAGACATATAACTGCCAATCAAATTCTGATCAGAGTAAGTCAACGCATTGTACCATGTCAAGTAGAGATAATTCTAGCCAAAAGCAGAGAAACTTACCTCTTTTGTCAGTTTTATCATAGGAAGCAAATTTACAAGAGATTTTTCAAAATTTGAAAATATTGTGGGAACCCCTGTTACTGCCTAGGAAGACCCCCAAAGATCCCGATAATAGACTTCTTTGTCGGATTTCTAAAGCCCTTTCTGGCGTCAAAATTCTGTAATCCTGTAATTAGTAAAATTTTCGGCATATGAAGATAAACTGTTATATGCTGGGGGACGGATGGAGCTATAATTAAAATGGAAAGGGAATTTGGTTGTGGACACCTCTGTCTCAAGCCCGGTGTTATGACTTTGGGGGATGAAACGTTTATTCTAGAAAGTAAGTGAACCAAGTGAGGACTGCATTTGCTCACCAGGTCTCTCCTTTTTGAGCCCATTTGCTCCATGCCCCTGTGTGCGGGCCCCTGTCCTGGGCAGGGCTGCAGGGGTCAGCGCAGAGATGGGTCTGTGAGCAAGGTCACCGCAGCCAGGCAATGCCAGTCAGGAAGGGTGTAGTTCTGAAAGCCGGCGCTTGCCTTGCCTGTGGCCAGGGGCAGGCAGCTTCCCAAGGATGGAGTGGCGGGCAAGACCGATCGAGGGCTGGGTGTGGACAGGGGATCGGCAAGTGTTGGCGGGAGTCTGGTGTTTTGGAAGAACCAAGAGAATTCAGACCCTCCTGAGCACAGACC
>NW_007738554.1:4048-6838 GCF_000696425.1 Galeopterus variegatus | reverse complement strand
TTGGCGGGAGTCTGGTGTTTTGGAAGAACCAAGAGAATTCAGACCCTCCTGAGCACAGACCGTAAAGAGAGATGGAAAGGAAGATTGAATCTGGATTTTGAAGGACCCCGGACGTGGCAAGCCAGGAAAGCGTTCAAGTGTGGATCGCTCTAGAGGGTAAGGGGAAGAGGGGCGGAGGGGCGGGTCAGAGCAGGTGAGGGGTCAGGTGCAGCTGCTGCGCGGGAGAGGTGGGGTGCAGGAGGTGTGCAGCAGGTGGACCCGGCAGGGAGGACGGGATGGAGGGAGAGCGAGTAGCCCCTGTGCGGCTGTGGGTGTCTAGCCAGTGAACGCGTCCGGGACTGGAGAACTGCTCAGTGGGTGAGGTTCAGAACCCGTCCCTGCAGAGTTCCTTTTCCTTAAACACCAGGACAGGAGATTGAAGGTTGTGGCCACAGTCGGTAGCTAAGCTGGGTACCGACAGAGGAAGTGACGAAGCTCCGTGGAGCTGCTGACGTCTCGAGCTGGGCCACGTGGAGGCCTGAACGTAGATGCCCGGGTGATGCGTTCACTGAAATCTTGGCTTTAAGATCAGATTAGAATTTGAATTCCAACTTTGCATTTACTAAGTGCAAAATGACCTGTTTTCTCTTATCCTCAACTTCCAAATCTGTCAAATGGAGCTTAATCCTGGGGATGTCATGGGGATTATCTGAGTTAGGGAGGGAGAAAGCTGACTATTTGTGCTCTAATCTGGTAGGTGTCTTCTCAGTTGTTATTGGTCCGTTCTTTCCTTTTTTGGTACATTGCCTATGAGAACAATCACTTGCAAATACCACTTTGAACATTTTCTTGCTCGATAGGGTCTTAATATATAATATATAAAATTGAAACTTTGTAATCAAAAAATGGCAAAAAGTTCTGCAATTTCGTGTGATTCAGCCTAATGATTTGTTTATTTTCCCATTCAGTGGTATTTACCTATAGCTTTGCAGTCCCTATTCTTAAAGGAAACAACAAATAAAACACACTGTAACAAAATACAACAGAAGCGTGTGTGTAGAGACGTTTGTGTGTACGTGACTTCCTCAGTACTTCAGGGACAGGCACATTCTGTCTTCCTGAAACGGTCCTTAGGGTATATTCTAAAGTCCACATTCGGTGTTGAGTACAGGTTTTAGTGAATGGTTCTGAGAAAATGTTATTCTTAAGTGAACGTGCCAGCCTTGGCCGTGACCAGCAATGATCTCTCATGAACTAACAGGTGTTTCTTTGCATTTATTGGGAGCGCTGCACCGGCAGTGGGTTTGCTGGCCTTTGAGGAAGGAAGGATGACGCCCTTTTCGTTGCCAAGGTTTGCCCGGAGTGAAGACTGTGGGAATGAAAACAGTAACACTGTGTGATGCCTGCCATGGTCTTGGAAGCACAGGGAACACGAGAGGTTAAATCGCACGCAAGTGCCCTGCTGAAGGAGGCTGCGTTGCTCGCAATGCGCACACACGGGAAGGTTGGTTATCCATGGTTCTGGGGGTCTCCTCTGTGACCTGTGGCATTTGCAAAGTACTTCCAGCTGTGCTCGAACTTTCCAGAAAGCCTGTGTGATGAATAGTGCTTGTCCTGCTCTTCGGGCAATAAAACTGAGGCATCGCAAGTCTAAGTTGGTGAAGTCCCACATCTGACAGTCACTTTAGAGCTTACGCCCAGGTCCTGACCCTGATCTCATGCTCGCTCTCTGATACATATTCCTCCCTATTTGCTAGCAAATGCGACCTGACAGTCAGCTCTGGACGGGTGCGGTGCCCGGCGCTGGTCCTGGGCACGCTGGCTGGTGGCTGCAGCATTCCTCCCATCCCGCTACCTGCAGAGACCCCCCAACCGCCACCTGACTCCCCTGACTCCCTTCCCCCAGAGCCCTTCCGAGGCCGGGCGATGCTTCCAGCACCAGCCTGTCCATGGGGGCTTCCCCCATTCCAGGTTCTCTGAGAGATGGTGGGAAGAGTTATTCTCACCATCTGGCAGGCACTGTTGGGAGCATAAGGGTTCCTTCTAGAGAAGGGACACAGCGAGCTGCCAGAGAGGGAAGCCCTTCCTAAGTCTCCCTCCTGCCGTGCGCAGAGCAGGCTCCTCCCTGAGGAGCTCATCGGCCGTGGCAGAGAATCTGCTCTCGGTGGTCAAGTGGCCCCTGCTTTGTGCTTTTTCGGTGGGCGAGGTCTGGTTCTGGCGGTTGAGCTGCGGGGTGCTGGGAGATCCGTGCTCTGCTGCTCCCTCCCGTGCGCCATCTTCTCAAGCTGAGTGTGGGAGCTCTTGGGCAAAGCAAGGCTGCCCTGCGTGAAGATCTGCAGTCTCGCTCACCGAGAGTGGAGAGCAGGAAGATTATCCATTGGTTTTTCTTTCTTGATCATCTTTCAATTCAGATCTTTGGCGAGGCACCCAGTAGAGACTGCTCAGTTTTCTGTTAATGTATGAGTCTGCTCCGGCGACCCTAACAAAGTACCTCAGCCCGGGGGGCTTGACCAACAGAAGCTTATTTCTCACGGTCTGGAGGCTGGGCGTCTGAGACCGAGGTGCTGGCGGGTTTGGTTTCTTTCTCCTTGGCTTCTCCTTGGTTTCTCCTCCTTGCTGTGTTCCAGAGGGTGTTTCTTCTGTGAACACACGTCCCTGGTGTCTCTTTGTGTCCACATCTCCTCTTCTTAAAATGGAAACCAATCAGATTGGATTAGTGCACACTCTAAGGCCTCATTTTTTTTTTTCCTTTTTTTTTTTTTTTCGTGACCAGCAACGGATCGCAACCCTCAGTGTTGCGCCCGTACCGGA
>NW_007738554.1:2829-3278 GCF_000696425.1 Galeopterus variegatus | reverse complement strand
GGGATCCGAGCCCTCGGCGGGAGCGCCACCGCGCTCCCAAATGGTGCACTGTAGCAGTGTGCCACCGGGCCGGCCCTAAGGCCTCATTTTAATTCAATCACCGTTTAAAGGGTCTATCTCCAAATACAGTCACATTCTAAGGTACCAGGGGTTAGGACTTCAACATATGAATTTGGGGAGGACACAGTTCAGTCCATAATAGTTCATTTGGTTTAGTGGGTTATGATGAACTTTGGATTTATAAGCTAAATCAGAGAGTCCAGGTGTAGGATACACAAGTCAGATTTGTGCACCCCCACACTGCATCTGATCACATTCACACACGTGCCATCCTGTCCTGTGTGAGCTAATTTTTCAGTTTGTTTCCTCATTTACACTGTGACCAGGGAGGGCACAGATGGTTCAGCATCAGAATGTGCTGGCTCCGGAGGAAACACTGTTCACCTGTT
>NW_007738554.1:0-268 GCF_000696425.1 Galeopterus variegatus | reverse complement strand
GGAATTATTAATAACCTACTACACCTTGCATGGAGTAGACGCTCAATAAAGTGCTCTTTACGGCTCCAGCACTTGTTTAGAAAAGAACAAGACAAAGCCTGGAAGCAATACTCTCCTTCCAGGGTCCCGAAGGAAAAGACGAGAACCGCCAGCCTGGCACGACGTCAGCTGTGTCCTGCAGGCCTTTCTGCAGACGCGCCCTCGGCCGCCCAGGGAGCCTTCAGAGCTGCGGAGGCCACCAGGGAGCAGGGCAGACTTCAGGCAATTA
>NW_007738553.1:42108-43099 GCF_000696425.1 Galeopterus variegatus | reverse complement strand
AATTCACACACATACATACACACACACACACACACACACAAACAAACAAACAACAACAACATCAACAACAACAAAAAAAAAAAAAACGGGGGGGGGGAGGAAGATATAACAACCACAACTTTTTTTTTGAAGTTCTTACAAGAAGAAAATGGAGGGGACACACCTGGGTGGGAGGGGGGAGAGGGAGGAGGGAGGGAGGTTTCGGTGATGGGACACAATAACTAACTACATTGTATATTGACAAAATAAAAAAAATAAAAATTAAACAACTGGTAAAAAAAATAAATAAAATAAAATAAAATGCTGTTAAACATGGGCTTTTTTTCCTCAGAGAACCAGTTGTTAAACATTTACCAGAACCCCATTGTATAAATTCCACAATACATTTTTACAGCTTTTTAAACACTCAATAATCTTTTAACGACATATACAACATACATAAATAAAAATAAAAGTACTTTAAAAAAAATGGCAGGTTGTTGTAATAAAAAATGCATTAACCTAAGATCCAGAACTTATTCCAAATTCTCATGCTGTGTGTCCTTGAAATATTGATTACCTTCACTGGTTATTTTCTTACCTGGGAAATAAACTAATCTGACTAAGCAATCACTAGGTGATATAGTCAAACAAATTTCTATATATATACATGTATCTTCAATAATTCTCTACATATCTGATAAGAGGACTTTTAAGACAATGGCACATGATCTTTCTGATCTCTTGCAGAAGAAGTTTTAGGAATTTATCATATTTTTCTGTGAATTACGTCATATATTTGATCACTAGGCTCTTTTGATAATTCCAATTTCAGTTAGCATTTAACCAAATCCTCCAAGGAAAAAACAAAACAAAAAAAAAAATAGATCAATCTCCTCTATTTATTTGCCAAGTTCCTTTAGAATTTTATTGAAATAGACTTTAATTTGCAAAAAAAAATTACACATAAAACTTAATATAGCACTTAATATGCCAGCATGGCTTTAAGTGC
>NW_007738553.1:40893-41868 GCF_000696425.1 Galeopterus variegatus | reverse complement strand
AAAAAAAAATTACACATAAAACTTAATATAGCACTTAATATGCCAGCATGGCTTTAAGTGCCTTACATATGTTCACTCATTTAATCTTGACAACATAATAACTTCCTAATGGGGAAACTGACCAAGGCCACATAGTTACTAAGTGGAAGGAGACAAATTTAAACCCAGGCGGCCAGGCTCCTGAATCTTTTTCTTACCCACTACGCAGCAATCTCTGAGTTAATAGCTTACGTCAAGTCACCATTACTGAGCATTCATTGTGTCAGACACTGTTAGGCACTACATATTCAACAACGCATAATCTCTAACCCCTGCCTGCCTCAAGTACCTTGAAACACGTTGCTTATTTTCTCTCTGAATGTTTTCTTTCCTTTTTCTTTCCCTGTAGTAAAATGAACCTTACAATGTTAATATTTTGTTTTATACTATGTTACCCTAACCTCACTTTTTTCATGACTTCTCAACAGCACAGGTTTTCCACTCCAGTCAACTTAATTTGATTTCTCTCCCTTATGCATACTTGTTATGCCCCTGCAATACTCTTACTACACATTTGAAAGTCCTTCATTGTTTTCATGCCTATCTACCATCTGCTCCAAACTTAAGGAAAACTCAGTGACAAATGCATATCCCCCTGCACTCTCATTAGAAATGGGATTGGTTAGACAGACAATGGCTTTCAGGTTTTCAATTGGCTGTATGCCTCATTAAAGCATCTTTTAAATTTGTCCAGATGCGGGCATTTATGTGCTTGTGTTTTAAAGTGTGTTTTGGGGGAAAGATGGGGGGAATCTAGTGGTCAGAAATATGAATTCTTCAATCCTTAAAATGATTTCATTCCACCTCAAAGTACCTACCACAATGACTACTGATATTAAAATCATCCATTAATTCAACAAATATGGACAGAGTGCCTACTAAGTACTCCATACATTTCATATTATAAAACCAAATTTAATTAACTATTAAAAAGTT
>NW_007738553.1:22437-40605 GCF_000696425.1 Galeopterus variegatus | reverse complement strand
CTACTAAGTACTCCATACATTTCATATTATAAAACCAAATTTAATTAACTATTAAAAAGTTCGAGTTCTCTAAATTAAACATCTCATGTAAACATATATTAAAAACCATAATATTCCTTCTAAAAGACAGAAGACAGACAATGGCTTTCAGGTTTTCAATTGGCTGTATGCCTCATTAAAGCATCTTTTAAATTTGTCCAGATGCGGGCATTTATGTGCTTGTGTTTTAAAGTGTGTTTTGGGGGAAAGATGGGGGGAATCTAGTGGTCAGAAATATGAATTCTTCAATCCTTAAAATGATTTCATTCCACCTCAAAGTACCTACCACAATGACTACTGATATTAAAATCATCCATTAATTCAACAAATATGGACAGAGTGCCTACTAAGTACTCCATACATTTCATATTATAAAACCAAATTTAATTAACTATTAAAAAGTTTGAGTTCTCTAAATTAAACATCTCATGTAAACATATATTAAAAACCATAATATTCCTTCTAAAAGACAGAAGCTTTTATCCTTAAACATCAGTTTAACCATAAAATGCTGATTAAATAATTAAACATTCAATAACCAATTAAAATCTCTGCCTCTGATTTTATCCTAAGCCATTATTTTACACACAGCTTACTACTGGTTAATGTTCACACACCATTAAGATGCTAACAGAAAGTCCTTACTAACCTGGTCAGTGAGTGAAATGTCAATGTGCCTTTGTAAAACCTCCTCCCTACATTATATCAAGTATTGAAATACCACTTAGTTTCTATTTTTCTTATTCTTCATCTAAAAATAAAATATAAACCTAACATCAGATGATAAATGCTGCAAGAAAGCCTCACTTTGCAACCTGAACTTAATCAATGAACTGCAAACTATTAAGTGTTAACTGGCCAGAGTTCAGCAAGCCAGAATTCCTTTTTTGCATAATGGGCCAAACCAATCAGAACTGAGCAATCTTAAATCCCTCATTTGCATAGGAGGGCCAGAATGGGAACCTGGGCAGGAATTTTTGCTATATCCTCTTGTATTTGGGCAGAGCACATTTTTGTTTTATACTGAAGGCTGCACCTCCCCAGTTTGCAAACTCTCCCATTTGCAAACTGCTCACCAAAATAAAGTCTCTCTTTATTACTGAGTTCTTTTCCAGTAAAATCTGTTAATGGTGGCATGCCCAGAGAGGGCATGGAAGCTCCACACCCTTCTCCCGTACTTCATTTTTTCTCCCATATCTCACCCTATGCATCTCTTCCACTTGGCTGTTGATCTGTATCCTCTGTGATATCCTTTATAATAAACCAGTAAGCATTTTTTTTAAAAAAAGAATATTAAACATTTGATATTCCTCATGTCCTTGTTCAGGTTCTGGAGACTAACTTTTGAAAGTTGGCTTTTATTTATACATAGATTAATTAATAAAAATATTTTAGATAGGTTTTTTTATTATTAACCATCACTAGTTACAGCATCATCTGCTATCTAAAATTATTCCTTGCACTGCTCAAATGTGAAAGTTGGCTTTTATTTATACATAGATTAATTAATAAAAATATTTTAGATAGGTTTTTTTTATTATTAACCATCACTAGTTACAGCATCATCTGCTATCTAAAATTATTCCTTGCACTGCTCAAATACAGTTGATCCCAACCAGCTGAAAAAGAAGAAAATGTGCTTTTCAAATATACAGATTAAAAAGACACTTTTAAAAAATCATGATACAGGAGAAAATGTAGGAACTTGGAGGTATAGGAAATGTTTACATAATAGCATCAGTTCCACCCTCCCTCAGCTCATCTAATATTTTAAACAGCAAGGCAGCTCCTTGGTAAGGTTGTCGGTAAGGAATGCTAGTTTGTGCCTTCCACAAGCTGCAGAAACTCTGCTTACAAGATGATTGAGGAAATTCCAACTATACTGCTATATTATAGTCTGGCTTGAGAAGTCCTTACGTGGGCATCTGCTTATGCTCTAAACTCATCTTTCTCTAGACCACCCTATGCCTGTTTCCTTACATTATCATTTGGCATTACTGAAATATGCATCAATTCTCAAATAAACTATAAACCAGACTCTCTCATTCTAATAGGCATCAGCACATGCTATTCCCTCATTTTAATATGATCTTCCAGTCCATTGCTGCTCCCTCACCTGACCAAATCTTGCTTTGGTTCAGCTTTCAGTTTAGACATCAACTATCTGAGCAAGTCTTTTAGGACTTACCCACTTCCTGCTTGAGGAATCTGACACAGTCTGTGGGGAGAGAGGAGCAGTGATGGTTCCTATTGCATAGTGTTTGCCCAATTTAGTATTTCTTACATACTCTTCAATCAGCATGTATACTTGCCAAGCTCTTTTACTAGATTTTATGATTATTGATTATTTAGTTATATTTCTAGCATTGTACACAATGTCTGACATAAAACAGGTCCTAAGAAAGCATTTGTCGAATAAAGGAATTGGGCAGGGATAACTATTTTTTGCTAATGACAAAGACTCTCTTTTCGACCAAACTTGAGTAAGGATCCTCTGAGTCCTTTCTGACATGGTCTTGACCTTGAGCTTCCCTCTCTGTCCTTGTAGAATCCAGTTTGAATAAGAATCCTAAGTCACTGCAGTAAAAATTCTCCACACTTAGCATTTGATCACCCTCTGTGTCTTATTACCCTGTCCTGCCTTGAGCAGAAGTTCTGTTGAGTCCATCTAACAAGAATCTCCTTTACCCTGGTATATTCTCTTAGTAATTTCCATCCACTGACCCCCACCCTACTCCTTGGTTATAAATCCCCACTTGTCCTTATGGGAGTCAAGTCAAGATCAATTTCTCTTCCGCACTACAAGACCCTATTACAGTGATCCCCATACCTATTGTTATGCTCCCATTTGAATAAAGTCTGCCTTACTATCTTTAACAAGGGTCAATCATTTTTTCTTTGACACCAATCATAAGTGTCTAACTACTGCACAGTATGAAAGTGATTTTCAGTCTTTGGGCAGAGACATTCAGTATGAGAGACTTGTGCAAATTATATTCCAAAACACAAGGAGTTCCCATAGAAGGAAACAATCCACAGGAAAAAAAAAAATTAAGAAATTCCTTTTTTAAAAAATTAGTGATAGCCAAATCTAACTCAGGTATTAATTTTCTTTCAACAACTTGAGTTGGATTTAGATATCCAATATTTTTTTCACTTTTTACTAAGCTAAATAACAAATGCTTCAGACATTTATTTAGCTCGGTCAGATACTATCATTGAGCAATAAAAAGGCTTAAGGTGATGTCAATAATTTTATTTGTGATGTTATTATGTTCTGGGAACATCAGAATATTTTGCATTATTCAATTGCATTTGGAGCTAGTATGAATGAATTTAAAACTTGTCAAAGTTTTTAAATATAAGATGAAAAATGTCAGGTGCCAAGTCTCTCTCCTCTACTTCTTTCCAGTCACTAGACCATATATTTGTAGGATCACTCTCATCAGAGTCCCCAGGGCACATGATTGTAGAGTTAGGAAGAAGGAGTGACTGGGAGCTCATGAGCTCTGGATACTGGCCTTACAGGAATAAATTTCATTTTAGCACTCATTTAATTTATAATATATTTCCAGATTTGGTTAGGACCAAATGTGTTAATAATAGAACTACACAAGTTTCTGAGGGCAACTTCCCTTCCTGAGATGATGTGGACTGAGTTATTCTTGGACTAAACCAGCCACTGACTGGCCTCTTTCCAGAGGACAAATCAAGTAGCCAAGTTACACTTCAGCTGGTCCTTTAATATGCTCCCAAAGAATGCACTACAGAGATATTTCCTGTCTTTTGTGGCATAGGATTTTTACGTTCAATCACAGATTACTCAAATGATTATATCCATTGCTATGTACTTTTGTAATTTTCTTTGTTCTTCATATTTTTTTAAAAAATCTCTGTTTTCATCATTTTGCTGAAGATGTTTGAACTGCCTTTGACTGCAGCCATGCACACAAAACAGCCACTTCATCCTGTGTGTCCAGCAAAAGCATTTGGACAAACATACTATTTTCATAAAGTGGCTGGATAATGTATCACATTACTAGTATGTACCTACATGTAACATCCATGTAATAATAGTCAATAAAAAGATACTAATATATATTTGCAATAGGATGTATAAGGAAAGTGAGAATTTCTAAAGGAATTTTCTACTTGATGAATAAATGGTTAAAGCTTTACAAATCTGTATTAATTATCTATTTTTGCATAAAGATTATTCCAAAATGCATTGACTTAAAATAATAAACATATCATCCCACAGTATGTCAATCAGAATCATCGTACAGCTTAGCTGGGCCCTCTGGATCAGAGTTTCTCACAGGAATAAATTAAAGAGGACACAAGAAGATGGAAAGATATCCACACTCTTGGATAGGAAGAATTAACATTTTGGAAAATGTCCATACTACCCCAAATAATCTACAGATTCAACACAATCTCCATCAAAATTCCAGAAAATAAAGGTGGAGGCAAAACACTACCTTACTTCAAATTATACAACAAAGCTATTGTAACCAAAACAGCATGGTACTGACATAAAAATAGACACTCAGACCGGTGGAGCAGAATTGAGAACCCAGAAATCATCCATCAGGCTTACAGCCATCTGATATTGGAAAAAGGCAACAAAAGTCTACATTGGCAAAAAGACTGCCTCTTCAATAAGTGGTACTGAGAAACTTGGATATCCATATGCAGAAGAATGAAACTAGATATGCACCTCTCACCTTATACTAAAATCAACTCAAAATGGATTGAAGAATTACATATAAGACCTGAAACTGTAAAATTACTAAGGGTAAGTATAGGTGAAACACTTCAGGGACCAGGTCTGGGCACAGACTTTATGAACATGATCCCCAAAGCACAAACAACAACAAAATAAACAAATGCAACTATATCAAACTAAAAAGTTGAACAGCAAAGGAAACAATCAACCGAATGAAATGACAATCTAAAGAGTAAGAGAAAATTTTTGCTAACTATGCATTTGATGAGGGATTAATACCCATAATATATAAGGAACTTAAGCAATTACACAGTAATAAAATAAATAACCCAATTAAAAAGATGGGCAAATGAGCTGAATAGAAATTTTTCAAAAGAAGACATACAAATGGTCAACAGGTACATGAAAAAAATGCTCAACATTACTAGTCATCAGGGAGATGCAAATTAAAACCACACTGAGATACCAGAACAAAAAGACATCCAACATAGTGGGAGAAAATATTTGCAAAATATTCATCTGACAAAGTATTAATACCCAGAATATACAAGGAACTCAAACAACTTTACAGCACAAAAACAAGTAACCCAATTAAAAAATTGATAAAGGAGCTGAATAGGCATGGAGCTGAATAGGTATGGAGATTCTTCAAACAATTACAGACAGATCTATCATATAGCCAAGCTATTCCACTACTGGCTATATACCCAGAGGAATGGTAATCATCATGTCAAAGGGATACCTGTACTCCCAAGTTTACTGCAGTGCTAGTTACAAAAGCCAAGAGTTGGAACCAGCCTAAATGCCCATTATTGGATGAGTGCATAAGGAAAATGTTGTATATTTACATAATGGAATACTACTCTGCCATTAAAAAAAAAAAGAAATACTACCATTCACAGCAACGTAGATGGACTTAGAGAAATACTGCATTTTCTCACTTATTTGTGGGAGCTAATAAAAATAAATAAATATACAAACAAATAAATAGGGAGAAAAAAGGAAGACACAACAATCACAACAATTCCTTGGACTTGTTAAGACAAGTGAACAGATATGATGTTGATGTAGGGTGGGGAGGCAGAGGGAGGAAGAGGAGAAATTAGTAAAGGGACACAAAAATCAACTACATTGTATATTGATAAATTAAAATTTAAAAAAAAAGAATAAGGTTCACCTTAGCTGGGTCCTCTGGATCAGAGTTTCTCAGAGGCATAAATCAAGGTGCCAGCCAGAACGTAAGCCTTAGGCTAGAATAGAGGAGGATACACCTCCATGCTCACTCACGGGGCTGTTGACAGGCATCAGATCTTTGCTGGCTGTTGGCCAGAGACACCCTGCCATTGGGCCTCTCCATGGGGCTACTTCCCCAGAGTGATAGGTGAGAGACATAGACGGACAGACAGATAAACAGCGAAGGCAAGCAATTCACAGTCCTTTTATAACTTAATCTTGGAAGTGATATCCCATCACTGTTGCCAGACTCTTCATTAGATGCCTGCCAATAGGTCCAGTCAACAAACAAGGGCCAGGAATTATATAAGGACATGAGTACCAGGAAGGAGGGATCAATGGGAGCCATATTAGTGGCCACAAGGTATTGTATAAGCTCTTTTATTTTATTTCATTCATTAATTGAAGAAACAGTTTCTAAGAACCTACTGTGTACCCAACTTTGCTGACATTGAGGAAATAGAAGAGGGCAAGGCCGATATGGCCAATTCATAAAGGAGCTTCTAGTGGGGAAGAAGGACAACAAAATGTAAAACAGGTTTTAAAACTAATTATAATGAGGATTATATTGTTAAATATGCCCTAAGATATATAGCTGCTTAATAAACTAGGTTATTTCCATAGTAAGGGGCACAGAGAAGAAAAAGAAAAGCATCACTGGACATGAAAAATCATCTTTTGGTTTCCTAAAGACTCAGTACGAGACAGAAGTGGAAAGAGAGAATTTCAGACACCTGTATCCTTACTCCCCTCTCTAAGCTAAAACTGGTATGTGGTACAGGGGAATAAAGGAAGCAAGTAAATATGTTTAAAAGAAATTTGAACCAGAAGAGTTTATTTCTGTACTCTTGTAGTGTACATTAGGAAAATTTCAAGCTACCCTACAGAAGCACTGTGTCAAATATAATACCAACCAGGCAGTACTGTGGAAATATCAGAATATTAGAGTGAATTAAGAGAGAGCATAAAACAATCTTTATTTTCTCCAAGAGCCACAGTCAGTATGGTAGTAGTAGAAGAAAGTTGGAACACAAACAACATCACCAGAGAAGTCTTAAAGCGAAGTTAGAGCCCAGAATATCTCATTAGCTATCCAAGAGTCCATCTCTTCAGGGAGGGTGGTGAAGAGATCTAACTCAGAGACTTGGATTTGACCACCTGCTAAGTGAGAGCAAAGGTGTGCAGTGGCCCAGTGCCTGAAGGACACTTACTGCCAAGAGGCTGTGAAGAGGAGCCCATTGGACTGAATGGACACCAGCAAACGTATTCAGTGTGCTATAGGTCAAATGTGGCCCCAAAAAGCTTATATGTCAGAATTAGGACACTTACTGCCAAGAGGCTGTGAAGAGGAGCCCATTGGACTGAATGGACACCAGCAAATGTATTCAGTGTGCTATAGGTCAAATGTGGCCCCCAAAAGCTTATATGTCAGAATCTTCATCTTCATTTTAAGTGTTAAAAGGGTAAGAAATCCAATAACAGTATTTGAAAGTTGGGGCCTTTAAGAGGTGATTAATATGATCTTAGGCAAACTGAGATCACACTCGTTGTCTTTCTTTTTTTTTCCAATTGACATGATTCCTTTTTTTCTTTTTTTCTTTTAATTGAAGCATAGATTGTGAGGACTGTGCCCTTGTAAATGGATTGATCCATTCATGGAGTAATGGGTGTGGTCCTGATGGCTTTTTACAGAGAGCAGGGGAGAAAGTTAGCTCTCTCTTGCTCAGCCCATTCTCACCATGTGATACGCTGATTGCCGCGGGACCCTGTAGAGAGTTCCCAAAAGGAAGGCCCTTACCGGATGTGTTCCCTGGACCGTGGACTTCCAAGCCTCCAAAACTGTAAGAAATAAATTTTATTTCTTTATGTATTGCCCAGTTTCAGATACTCTACTATAAGCAACAGAAATGAGCTAACATCCAATGTTACAGCCAGCAGCTGAGATCATCATGGCCAGAGTTCAGCCTGGGTACAATCAGAGGCAGCAGAGGACAGACCAGGAGATTCACCAGCCTTGGACATGAGACTCAGACACCTTGTGGGAAACATGAGGATTCATATCCCAGATCAGGATGAGTAAACAGACAGGGGAAGGGGTCTATCAGCTAACTGATGTTTTTTCAAGAAGCATATAATTAATGCTTCTACTCAATAGGCCACAGTCTTTGCAAAAGTTTTTCACTTTAGTTAAATCTCTCAAGCTTTTAGAAATTGCCAACTAGCTGAGTTATATTAAAATTTTAGAACAGAATGAATCTGTATCTTTGCTTCTGCAGACTCAGCATAGTAGATGCAGTTAAGAACAAGCTGGGATCACAGTCAGGAAATATTTGGTATGGTGAAAAAGAAGAAATGTATTCCAGTTAAAAATGTATATTTCCTTGTGCTGTTTCTGAAATCTTCACATAAAATTTGTAGGTACACTGCTAATAGAGAAAATGTATGTGAGTATATTTTCCTTTATTGTTTTTTCTTTGAATAACTACAAGCTAAATTTCTATAATTTGCACTTAGGTTGAATTAATTCTGATTTCACTACACTTTTTCTACAAAGAATTGACAGATGTCTTAATAAAATATGACAGCTGGTTTATAGACAAGAAAGCATCATCAATTTTGTGTACAGTTTAAAAATGATGCAAAACATCTGTAGACTAGTAATGAGTTTTACTATTTTTCCATTTTGTGTACAATATTGTTCAAAATATGAAATTAAATGAGCATTTTGTTAATGAAATCTTCTAACTCAGTCACTAAAATAAACTTTTTCTTTTTCAAAATGTTGCTCTCACATTTGTTAATCTGCTCTTTCATTTATGTCATTTTTGAAAATATAAGTAATCTGTATTGATCTGCTTAACACACAAAATGGCCTCTTTTGGGAGCTGTCACCATCTAGCACATATTGCCAACTTCCCAATGAAACACTGCTTTTGATTTAATTTTTAAAAAAACAACACTTACAAACAAATAAACAAGAAGCAAATATCTCTTAAATAATAAAAATGTAGAGGAGCGAAGATGGTGAACTAGAGAGTCCCCAGCATCACTCTCTCCCACAAATCAACCAATGTACAACTATTAAAAAGCAACAACAGCCAAGCTGGGACCACTAGAGCTCAGGGGAAGAGTAGAGACCAATGGATTTCATGAAGGCAGGAAAAGCCACAACAGAGAAAGAAAGGATCACTCCCACTATTTCACATCCCAGCTGCTTCAAGGCTGGAGCTGCTGAGCGCATGGAGCAGGAGCTGGCAGGTGCCACAGCTGTGCCCTTCGTATGGAGTTGCCTGGATGCAGCAGGGGAGAGGAGGGCCTTGGTCACCCTCAGGTCAGCAGGACCACTGGCAGGGTTCCTGTGGACCCACACAGAAGCGAAGAGCCACAACTGAGAGGAGGAGCTGCTCAGAGACTGCTGAGTCATCTTAAGTGACTGACAAATGGCCCATCCCATGGGAAGTGTTTAGAGTGTGGGCAGTGGGGGAGATGGGCCCACCGGGGGAACACAGGGCACAGTATGGGCTGATCTGCACCCTGGTTACAGGGACCATTCAGTGAAGACTGGTTGGGAATGCAGATCTGAACTGGGTGCAATTTGCTAGGGAGTCTTGGGCCAAGACCAGGTTTCTCACACAGTCAATGTGTGCCGAAGCTCACAAGACCTGGAAGTACATACAAGGTCAATGATTAAAACCTGTACTGCATAAAAAGCCTTCCCCAGGGAATCAGCAGCAAAGCAGCAATTTAGCTCAACCACAGGGCTCAATTGCTGGTCCCCATAGGAAGTTCCCCCATTTTAGAAGTAAGCAAAGGACAACAAATTAGTTGCAGTGCAGAGTTTAAGTGGTGGGAACAGCAAATAATCCAACACAGAACTGAAAGAAAAAACAAAATACCCACAGAACAGAGACAAAGTTTGATTTTAACTAGTAAAGGTCTCACATCACCAAAGAATACCTATAAAACCTAGAAGGACTGGAAGCCTCCTGGGCTCCCAAGTCAGGGAAGGGGAAGGGACAGAGTCCTGAGCCATGCTCCCTGACACCCATAACCAGACCAGTGACAACCATCCAGCCACTGCAGGAAGCACCCTGGGCTCCCAAGCCAGGGTGGTGGGAGGCCAAGGGCCTCAGCTACACACCCTTGACAACCACAATCAGCCCCTGGTCTCCCCTGCAGGAATGAAGGGGGTGCCATGGGCCTCAACCATGCCCCTCTTTCCTTCTTCTCCCATCCTATTTCCTTCCCTCTTTCCTCCTCTCCCTCCCCCCAACTGCTCTGCAACAATATCTTAGAATGTAAAAATGTAATAATATATATATGTGTGTGTGTGTATATATATATATATATATATATATATATATTTGTGTGTGTGTGTGTGTGTGTGTGTGTGACCGGTAAGGGGATCAGAACCCTTGGCTTGGTGTCATCTGCACCACGCTCAGCCTGTGAGTGCACCAGCCATCCCTATATAGGATCCAAACCCGTGGCCTCGGTGCTCCCAGCACCGCTGTGCTCCCAGAGCCGCACTCTACCGAGTGAACCATGGGGTCAGCCCAAAAATGTAATAATATTAATAAATACATAAACTTAAAAAAAAATGTAGAGTAGTAACTCCAATAGGGAAGATATTTGGAAACACTTCCCCCAAAAGTACTCATGCGCATGAAAAATATACCATTTTACTGTGATAATTTTAAATTATGACATTTATAAGTGACTATGCAAGTAGAGATGATAAAATAATATGACTTTACATATGTGAAATGGCTAGGGAGAACACTTATTCCTCATTTATAAAAATTTAAAATTAAGTACTCCTTTTCTATAGTAATACCATTATCTTCAGGCAAGATGTAAAATCTTACTTAGGATATATTGAAGTGTTGCCATTATGAAAGATGCCTACTATATAGTGAGAAGACTATCTATCATTTAAACTACTTGCCAATTTTTATGAAATGTTTACAAATTAAATGCACAAAAATTTTTATCAGCAAAATGGTATGTATGAACTTAGTACAAAAGAATGTTAGTAGATATATTATTAATTCAAAGTTAGCCTTTTTAAAGATAATTTTAAATACAATGCAAACTCAAAACTAGGAAACATATAAAATATAAAATTTATAAATTAAATTATATATACAACCCACATTTATTAGATATTTTGTGGAATTTAATAAGGACGATAGCTTTGGAAAGATTTAAAACAGTAATCTAAGGAAACTCATAACTGAAGATGATTTTCTGGATGAAATAGTTGGTTTTATTTCTGTTATCTCTAACATACAGTTAATAATATGAAACAGGTATTTTAAATACTCAACATTACTAATCATTAGAGAAATGCAAATAAAAACCACAATGAAATGTCACCTCATACTATTATCAAAAATATGAAAGGTAAGTGTTGTCAAGGATGTAGAGAAAAGGGAACACTTGCACACCGTTGGCAGAAACATAAAACTTGTACTGCCATTATGAAAAAAAAGTATGGAGATTTAAATATATATATACTAGAAATAGAACTACCATAAAATCCAGCAATCCCAATTCTGGGAATACGTCCAAAGGAAATGAAATCAGTATATAAAAGAGATTGCAGCACTGTTCACAGTGGACATGATATGGAATCAACCTAAGTGCCCATCAATGGATGAGTAAATTTAAAAAATGTGGTATATATACACAACTACCATAAAATCCAGCAATCCCAATTCTGGGAATACGTCCAAAGGAAATGAAATCAGTACATAAAAGAGATTGCAGCACTGTTCACAGTGGACATGATATGGAATCAACCTAAGTGCCCATCAACGGATGAGTAAATTTAAAAAATGTGGTATATATACAAAATGGAATATTATGCAGCCTTTAAAAAGAAGGAAATGATGCCGTTTGGGAAACACTGATGAACCTGGAGGACATTATGTTAAGTGAAATAAACCATGCACTGAAAGACAAATACCGCATGATATCACTTAAATGTGTAACCTAAAAAAATTGAACTCATAAAAGCAGAGAGTAGAATGGTGGTTACCAGGGGCTAAGGACAGGGGGTTGGTGAAGGTAAGAGAGATTGAGGAGATGTTAGTCAAATGGAAAATTTCAGTTAGATAAGAGTAGTGAGATTAAGAGATCTATTGTACAACATGGTGACTGTAGTTAAAAACAGTGTATGATATACTTGAAAATTGCTAAAAGAGTAGATTTTAAGTGTTCTTACCACACACAAAAAAAATGAGTATGTGAGGTAATGCATATATTAATTAGCTTGATTTAGCAATTCCACAGAGTATAGACATCAAAACATTATGTTGTACATCATAAATATGCACAACTTTGTTTGAAATTTTTAAAAAAGGTAGGCAGGAAGACTGTAAATTTTTTTTAAAAACAGCACTTTTAAATTACTGGCAATTTGCAATTTTAAAAATGTTATTTATAACATGAGGTTTTGATTTGTCTGATTTGATTTATCACATGACATCATGATAGTCAAATATTTTGGACATTTCATAAACTGAATTTTTTCCTTCACATTTGTATAAAAGTGCTTTATATTTTTTCTACACAAATCAATTTTAAATAGTTTTCCATTGTATATAGTGGATTTTATTTAGAAATTTTCTATTTTTTATTGAAAAATAGTTATCTGAATTTTAATAAGAAATTACTATTCTGATAGATGGGAAGATTTAAACTGTAATCTTAGGACAGCCATTTATCTCTACTTTAGTAGCTTTCTTGAAAAGAAAATCAACTTGTAGTTTTGAAAGAGTTTAAATTTTTGAAACATCAAAGCTATCCTTAATAGCTTTCTGTTTGTTTCTTTTTCTTCTTTCCTTCTTAAAAAATTCCTTTTGAAAATCTGGATTAATATTTCAACCAAAAACTGTGTTATAAATAATACTTTAAAAGATAACATCTCCTTCCCAAGCAAATATTTTTAACTGTTAAATTTGCTACATTTTTAAAAAGTTGAGCAGTCTTAAACTCCAAATTTTGTATTTAAACAATATCTTGATAAGTAAAATAAAGTCATATATACATACACATTACACACATAGGCATTCATATGGATGTGTGTTCATATTTCTCACAAAAAAGATTGGAACTATATTATGGGTTTCTAAAAAGTAGTTATTTTTATATAAGGCTAAACAATGAATCATTGAAATGTCACTGTTGCTTCTCTTAAAAATAATCATATTAATTGTAATTGATATAGTTCTATCTATTCTAAACATGATGTTTATACTTTAAAGGGACCTCTATCTGTTGAAGAGAAGATATGTACAGGAAAAATGGACAGAAAGGCCTACTGGTGTCACTTCTTCACTTCAAGGGCTGTATTTGAAAACATAGTAAGCCCTATGTAAAAAAGAATAATTAAAAAGTATTTACATCCAGTATCCATTCCAGAAACAACTTTCTTTCCCAAATTTTCAATCAGTTATATCATCTCACATTTCAGATATGACTCATCTCTCTTAAACTTAATTCAAATCAAGAATAAAATACCAATAAAAATTCCAAAAGTAGTGCTTGAAATCTCAGTTATATGCTGATTATTATATTTGAAAATTTGTGAAAAAAGCATGACACACCAAATTGAGTGATTATTAAATTTCAGCATTGTATAGTAGAATAGTAAACTGGTACTGTTAAAATAAATAGGATTTGTCTGATATGTATTAATACATCTTTGTCTGTTTTTGGAATCTCCTTATAATATCCATGTCTTAGAATTATCTAAAATAGACTTCTACAAGTATAGACATTTTGTTGTTTGTTTATTTTTATAGAAATAGAATAACTATGTGGCTATACTTTTCCTAAATTATGGAGAATCACTTGATTTTAGTATTCATAACTATATGCTACATGACAATATTTTGCAAGTTAATAATTTGGAAGAATATCTTATTTTATGTGTTCTAATAAACAATGTAATATTTCATGATTATTAAAAAAGTGAGAACTTATGAGAAACAAAGTTTAAAAGAGTTTCAAAACTACATTGGAAATAAAATGCTGTGTTATAATTAACTTAAATATTAATGATCAAGAAAAGAATTTTAACTTTTTCCCATCATTGCGTATCCTTATAATACAATGTATAGGATTAAATTTTGTTTTTTGCAAGTAATGAAAATGCTTAAATAAAATCTTTGAAGGCTCAAAGCAGTTTGGACAAAAGACGAAATTTCAGATTCAAATTCATCAAGATACAATTCACCACGTGAATTTTCAAATGGAAGAGACATTTGGCCTATTTAAAATAAAATCATAAGAGCATCTTATCCTAAAAAATAAAACAAACAAGAACAGTTATAACTAGGGCCGGCCCGGTGGCGCACTGCTACAGTGCACCGCTTGGGAAGCGCGGCGGCGCTCCCGCCGAGGGTTGGGATCCCACATACAGACCGGCCACTCACTGGCTGAGTGAGGTGCGGGAGCAACACCGAGGGTTGCGATCCCATAGCTGGTCCCGGTCTGGTATGGGCGCGACACTGAGGGTTGCGATCAGTTGCCGGTCACGAAAAAAGACAAAAAGGAAAAAAAAAAGAACAGTTATAACTAGAATCATGGCTCTGTTCTCTCTGCTTCCACCATCTTACAATGTGAGATCCATGGGTCACTGTCACCACCACCTAATGGACTTTGGACTTCCCAGCCTCAGAAACTGAGGGAGACATCTGGCAGGGGAGGCAGAAGCTCGGCAGAGATCATGCACCCTGTGGTGCTGGTGTGTGACCCAGCAGCCCAGCCAAGTGCATGCTGACCAGACAGGTGGCTCCCCGGAGAGGCCCAAGACCTGAGGCAACCACACACACAAGACACTAGTGGCCAACTGAGCAGACACTGAGGTAGCCATACCAAATTGGCAGCCCCAGCAGCATCCTAGACAGACAATAGTGTCAAACCAGTGGACTGTGAATCCCCGTGCCACAATGAATAATTATCAAAGGAAAGATACCAGAAATATGAAAAATCAAGAATGTACACCACCAAAGGGTAATAAGTCTCAAGCTCTAGATCCTATAGAACAAGAAGCCCTTGAAAAGTCTGACAAGATATTTCGAGTGATAATTCTAAGGAAACTGAATGAGATACAAGAAAACTCAGCTAGACAACATGATGAAACAAGAAAAAGTATACAGGGTCTGAAAGAAGAAATGTACAAGGAAACCAATGCCCTGAAAAAGAATGCAGCAGAGCTGGCTGAGCTGAAGAATTCATTCAATGAAATAAAAAATACAACGGAGAGTTTAACCAGCAGGTTTGCAAAAGTAGAAGAGAGAACTTCTGACCTTGAAGATGGGCTGTTGGAAATAACACAGGCAGACAAAAAAAAAAAAAAGAATTAAAAGCATTGAAGAAATTCTGAGATATCAGACAACCTTAAGTGCTCAAATATCCGAGTCATGGGTATTCCAGAAGGGGAGGAAAAAGGAGACAGCACTGAAAGCATATTCAACAAAACAGTGGCAGAAAACTTCCCAGTTATTGGAAAAGACACAGATCTTCAGATACGGGAAGCTCAAAGATCCCCAAACGTATTCAACCTAAAAAGGTCTTCTCCAAGACATGTTATAGTCAAATGAGCAAAACTCAAAAACAAAGAAAAAATCTTAAAAGCTGCAAGAGAGAAGCATCAAATCACATATAAGAGAGCCCCAATCAGACTAACATCACACTTTTCATCACAAACCCTAAAAGCCAGAAAGGAATGGGATGATATGTTCAAACTACTAAAAGACAGAGATTGCCAGCCAAGAATACTCTACCCCGCAAGGTTATCCTTCCAAAATGAAGGGCAAATAGTATATTTCTCAGACAAAGAAAAACTATGGGAGTTCACTACCACACGACTACCCTTACAAGAAATTCTCAAGGGAGTACTAGGTTTGGTAACTGAAAAACAACTACCACTGCCATAAAAACCCAAGAAAAATCAAAACCCACTAGTATAATAAAAATGGCACCCATGAAGAGAAAACAAACAAACAAAAAAGGCTATCTACAACCCAAGGAACCAACAAATACAGATAACAAATAGTAAATCAGAAAGAAAGGAACAAAACACACCTAAGACATCCAAACAAAAATCAATAAAATGCTAGGATTAAATCAATACTTTTCAATAACAACTCTTAATGTAAAAGGCTTAAATTCCCCAATCAAAAGATACAGACTGGCTGACTGGATTAAAAAGGAGGACCCAACTATATGCTGCCTTCAAGAGACCCACCTCACCCATAAAGACTCACATAGACTAAAAGTGAAAGGATGGAAAAAGATTTACCATGCAAACAGAAATGAAAAACGAGCTGCAGTAACTATTCTTATATCTGATAAAATAGATTTAAACTAAAAACCATAAAAAGAGATAGTGAGGACCACTACATAAGGATAAAAGGATTGATCCATCAAGAAGACATAACACTCATAAATATATACACACCCAATGTCGGAGCAGCCAGATTTATAAAGCAAGCTCTATTAGACCTAAAGAAGGAAATAGACACTAATACCATAATAGCAGGGGACCTGAACACCCCACTCTCAATATTGGACAGATCATCTAGGCAAAGAATCAGCAGAGAAACACAAGATCTAAACAACATTCCAGACCAATTGGACTTGGCAGGTAACTATAGAACATTCTATCCAACAACCTCAGAATATTCAATCTTTTCATCAGCACATGGATCATACTCCAGGATAGATCACATGTTAGGTCACAAATCAAGTCTCCACAAATTCAAAAAAATCAGAATTATCTCATGTATTTTTTCAGACCACAATGGATTAAAATAAGAAATCAATAACAAATGAAATCCTGGAAACAATACAAACACATGGAAATTAAACAGCATTCTACTTTATGACATGTGGGTCCAAGAAGAAATTAAACAGGAAATCAAAAAATTTATTGAAACTAATGAAAATAATGATACATCATACCAAAACTTGTGGGATACTGCAAAATCAGTACTAAGGGGGGAAATTTATTGCATTAAATGCTTACTTCAGAAGAATGGAAGTATAACACTTCACCATAAAGAATGAGAAAAACAAAAACAATCCAAACCCAAAGTTAGCAGATGGGAAATAATCGTTAAAATCAGAGCAGAACTTAATGAAATTCAAACTCAGAAAATAATTCAAAAGATCAATGAATCAAAAAGTCAGTTTTTTGAAAAGATAAAATTGACAAACCATTAGCACAGCTAACTAAAAAAAGAAGAGAGAAGACCCAAATAACAAAAATTAGAAATGAAAAGGTGAAATTACAACTGATACATCTGAAATACAGGGAATCATTTGAGACTAGTATAAACAACTATATGCCAACAAATTTGAAAATCTGGAGGAAATGGATAAATTTCTGGACACACACAAGCTACCAAAAATGATCCAAGAAGATGTAGAAAATCTGAACAGACCAATAACAATAAAGGAGATTGAAGCTGTTATCAGAAGGATCCCAACAAAGAAAAGCCCAGGACCAGATGGATTCACAGCAGAATTTTACCAAACATTCAAAGAGGAATTGACACCAATTCTTTACAAACTATTCCAAAAAATTGAAACAGAGGCAATTCTCCCAAACTCATTCTATGAAGCAAACATCATCCCGATACCAAAACCAGGTAAAGATACAACTAAAAAAGAAAACTACAGGCCGATATCCTTGATGAATATAGATGCAAAAATCCTCAATAAAATACTAGCAAACAGAATACAGCAACACATACGTAAAATTTTAAACCATGATCAAGTGGGATTCATCTCAGGGATGCAAGGTTGGTTCAACATTCGCAAATCAATAAATGTGATACACCATACTAATAAAATATCAAACACAAGGACCATATGATCATTTCTTTAGATGCTAAAAAAGCATTTGATAAAATGCAACATTCATTCATGACAAAGACCCTCTATAAGTTAGGTATAGAGGGAAAGTATCTCAACACAATTAAAGCCATATATGATAAACCCACTGCCAATATCATCCTGAATGGGGAAAAGCTGAAAGCTGTTCCTTTAAGAACAGGAACCAGACAAGGATGCCCACTCTCACCACTCCTATTCAACATAGTGTTGGAAGTACTAGCCAGAGCAATCAGAGAAGAGAAGGAAATAAAGGG
>NW_007738553.1:20400-21612 GCF_000696425.1 Galeopterus variegatus | reverse complement strand
CATCCATATTGAAAAAAGGGAAAGTCAAACGGTCCCTGTTTGCAGATGACCTGATCCTATATATCGAACATCCTAAAGCCTCTACAAAAAAACTCTTAGAGGTGATAAATGGTTTTAGCAAAGTAGCAGGATACAAAATCAAACACACAAAAATCAGTAGCATTTCTATTCTCCAATAGTGAACATGCAGAAAGGGAAATCAAGAAAGCTTGCCCATTTATAATAGCGACCAAAAAAATAAAATACTTAGGAATTGAGTTAATCAAGGATGTGAAAAATCTCTATAATGAGAACTACAAACCACTGCTGAGAGAAATTAAAGAGGACACAAGAAGATGGAAAGATATCCCATGCTCTTGGATTGGAAGAATCAACACTGTGAAAATGTCCATACTACCCAAAGTGATATACAAATTCAATGCAATCCCCATCAAAATTCCAATGACATTTTTCTCAGAAATGGAAAAAACTATCCAGACATTTATATGGAATAACAAAAGACCATGCATAGCCAAAACGATGCTAAGCAAAAAAAAAAAAAAAAGCGGGAGGCATAACAGTACCTAACTTTAAACTATACTACAAAGCTATAATAACCAAAACAGCATGGTACTGGCATAAAAACAGACACACTGATCAATGGAATACAATAGAGAATCCAGAAATCAACCCACACACCTCAAGCCATCTGATATTTGACAAAGGCACCAAGCCTATGCACTGGGGAACAGACTGCCTCTTTGGCAAATGGTGCTGGGATAACTGGATATCCATATGCAGGAGAATGAAACTAGACCCATACCTTTCACAATTTACTAAAGTCAATTCAACATGTATTAAAGAATTAAATGTACACCCTGACTCAATAAAACTACTTAAAGAAAACATAGGAGAAACACTTAAGGAAGTAGGACTGGATACAGACTTCATGAATACGACCCCAAAAGCACGGGCAACCAAAGGAAAAATTAACAAATGGGATTATATCAAACTAAAAAGTTACTGCAAACCAAAGGAACAATTAACAAAGTTAAAAGACAACCAACAGAGTGGGAGAAAACATTTGCAAAATATACATCTGACAAAGGATTAATATCCAGAATATATAAGGAACTCAAACAACTTTACAAGAAAAAACATGCAACCCAATTAAAAAATGGGCAAAAGAGCTAAATAGGCCTTTCTCAAAGGAAGATATACGAATGCCCAACA
>NW_007738553.1:19845-20337 GCF_000696425.1 Galeopterus variegatus | reverse complement strand
AAATGCAAATCAAAACCACACTGAGATACCATCTCACCCCAGTTAGGATGGCTAATATCCAAAAGACTGTGAATGATAAATGCTGGCGAGGTTGCGGAGAAAAGTGAACTGTCACACATTGTTGGTGGGACTGCAAAATGATGCAGCCTCTACGGAAAATGGTATGGAGGTTCCTCAAACAACTGCAGATAGATCTACCATATGACCCAGCTATCCCACTGCTAGGAATATACTCAGAGGAATGGAAATCATCAAGTCGAAGGTATACCTGTTCCTTAGTGTTCATTGCAGCACTCTTTACAATAGCTAAGAGTTGGAACTGCCCAATGTCCATCATCAGATGAGTGGATACAGAAACTGTGGCATATCTATACAATGGAATACTACTCTACTATTAAAAAGAATGAAATACTGCCATTTGCAACAACATCGATGGAGCTAGAGAGAATTATATTAAGTGAAACAAGTCAGGCACAGAAAGAGAAATACCAC
>NW_007738553.1:6852-19119 GCF_000696425.1 Galeopterus variegatus | reverse complement strand
AAAGAGAAATACCACATGTTCTCACTTATTTGTGGGAGCTAAAAATAAATAAATAAATACAAAAAAAACCAGGGGGGGGGGAAGAAAACACAACAATTACAATTCCTTGAAATTGATATGACAAGTGAACAGATATGAGGTTGTTGGGAGGGAAGAGGAGACGGAGGAGGAAGGGAGGTTTCAGTAATGTACCACAATAATCAACCACATTGTATATTGACAAAATAAAATAAAATTTGGAAAAAAAAAATAACTAGAATCATGCTGGGAAAATTCTATGGTAATAATTATCATTATGAAGATGCTAATAAATCCCAAAATGCATTCTAAATCAACAAAGAAAGATAAGGTATCATTTTTAATGTGACCTCATGGAATAAATTGGACTATATCCTCTTCAGTTTATCAGAAGCATTTCTGTAGACTTGGTAGTACTTCATTAAATGTTTTGGGGAGATTGCCAGTCAAGCCATATAGGGCTGGAGTTCTCTTTATAGGAAATTTTTAAACTATAAATTAAATTTTTTTAATAGGTATAGGGCCAATGAGATTCTCTCTTCTTTGGTGATCTTCTATAGCTTCTCTTTCAAGAAATTTTCCCATTTTATCTAAGTTGTATTGATTGGCATAAAATTATTCATAATATTCTGATCTTGTTCTTTTAATATCTGTAGAATTTGCAGTGATGCCACCTCCCTCTGCAGCTCTCTTCTCTCCAGAGTTCACCCGGTGAACTCTCGCCCCCTTGTCTCTCTGGCCTCCCAACTGTCTCCTCAACTCAAATGGACCACTGCAGTCTGCTTGGGTTTCCCCTCTGTGTGCTAGGCTCAGGAAACACTCTGCAGGAAGTAAACTGTTACCCTCATTTATTTCCTATCTATCAGGATCATTGTTTACTGCCTAATGTTCAATATCTGAAAACCATTGCTTCATACACTTCACTAAGTTTTTTAGTAGTTTCAGGCTGGAGACTAAATCCAGCCCCTGTCACTCCACCTTAGCTGAAAGTGTAAGTAACAACGATAGAGCATAACTTCAGTAGGTATTGAAATAGGAGCCAAAAATCTACACAAACAAAATGAGAAAGTCTATATTGCTTTACTAAATCTTTAGGAAAGAGACATCCTTACTTGCATAAATCATTCTAAAGCTCAAGAAACAGATATTACAACATATATATATATATAATATATATAATATTATATTATAATATGTATATGCTAGAGCATGGGGGCAGGGAGAGAAGCTAGCTAGCCAATTCTACAAGGCAGACATAATGTTTATTTCAAATATGTATAAG
This sequence comes from Galeopterus variegatus, assembly GCF_000696425.1. Taxonomy (NCBI): domain Eukaryota; kingdom Metazoa; phylum Chordata; class Mammalia; order Dermoptera; family Cynocephalidae; genus Galeopterus; species Galeopterus variegatus. The sequence goes on along the minus strand of NW_007738553.1, from coordinate 17,819 downwards.
AAAAACCAAATAAATAATAAGTTAATCACACCTAACAATTTAGGTGCAAATATATTAAATAAAACATTTCAAAATCAAGTCCAAAAGTATGCTAAGTAAATAATGCATCGTGTCCAAGCAGGGTTTATCCAGAAAGACAAGAAAGCTTCCACACCAAAGGACAAGTCTACCAATGGACTTCTAACTGATAAGACAAGGAGAGTATGCTGTACAAATGCTGTGCAAAATATTGTCAAATATTTTTAAATGTGTAACTTATTTCTTGAAAGAAATGACAAAATTTCCAAGTGCCAAAAATAAGAAGGGTGCTCAAAGCTGATGCTGTAAATATGTCAAGTCCTTAGTAATCATAACAAAATTGTAACTTGATATATACATGAGAGTCAGAGATGTTTGGTTCTCTTGGGGGAGCGTGTTATATTCACAGAGCTCCATGCATGAAACCAGTAATGGAAGAAGTCTTCCCATGTCAGATAATATTCAATAACATGCTATCAATGAATGGGAAACAAACAAAATATTCTACCTTGAACCATAATTAGAAACTTCAAGAGGAGTGTATCTCCCAGAAAAGGCACCTTGTTCTGATCTGCATCAAGTTGCTATATTCGCAGGAAATGTTTTTACATGTAGAGGCCATATCATGCAGAGCTCCATAAATCATTTTAGGAAGCATTCGTTTTGTTGTATCGACAAAACAAGATATTAAACTTTTTAAGGAGGGAGGGTAACATGATCAGGTTTGTAATTTGAAAAATAATGCTTTGAAATATGTATATCAAATAAGAGCAGAGTTCAGAGTACACAGAAGGTGAACACAGGCTATTGCAGTATTCCAAGTGGAAGAGAATGTCAGCATGGATAGTAATTTGAAAAATAATGCTTTGAAATATGTATATCAAATAAGAGCAGAGTTCAGAGTACACATAAGGTGAACACAGGCTATTGCAGTATTCCAAGTGGAAGAGAATGTCAGCATGGATAATATAATTGTTATCAAATACAGAAAAGTAAGTAGGACTATCAATATTATAAAGCAAAGGGACTAGGTATTACTAAAGAATTGGATATAATGAGATAAGTAAAGGGAAAAAAGAGGTATCAAAGATTGCTCTAAGGATTCTGGAATGTGATGCTGTTCACTGAGGTATGAAAATGGAAAAAGGTCAAGTTTGGAGAAAGCTCTGAGTTTAGTTTTGTACACAATAACTTTAAGATGCCTTTAGGATACTCAAGAGAAAGTGTCCAGTGAAAAATTGTATATGAACCTGACCATGAGTTAAAAATGTGAATCATCCATGTCCAAAGGTAATTTAATCAACAGATTTGGAAGGGAGGGAGAGGTACTAAAAGCAAGACTTCAGGACTTCAAACCTCCTCCACATAGAAGAAGTTGAGCTTGCCAAAAAGCACAAGAATTGACAGGTTTGATTGCTATTGACAGGTCCAGGAAGGGGTATATTTTGAACAACTACTGGAGTTAGTGAGTTAGTGATTTAGCAAGATTTTTTTCTGTGGAGTGATGGAGCCAGAAACCAGATTAGATCATCTATTTGAAAGGCAAATGACTACAAAGAGACAAGAATCTGGTAATAGCAGCTGCCGTTACAGAGAGAAACCAGATGATTGGGAAACCAGATGATCGGGAAATTAGGAGTTATTATTTCCCCATATACTTTCTCTACCTTCTGAAATTTGTGCCTGTTATCTTCTGCCTACTCAAAAACTATGTAAGTATAACTATATGTAAGTAGCAACTGGTCCTTAAGCATGAATACTCTCTCTACTACAGATCCCTTTTATATTATGTATAGCATTATAAAGAAATCTGCTATGAGTAATATAGAATTGTTAGCAGCTCTCATTGACTTTTTTCTTTGACATAGTGGGCAGAAATTAGTTATGACCCTAACCTCCATGAGATCACTATTGATCTGTGGCTACACCTGATCAAACTTAATTTGAAATAAAATTATAACAAGTCACTGTGATGAGGAATAGATCCACATGAATCAGATAATTTCTAACAGGATAAAACTGATATGATGTTTTGCACTAACAGTGTTTGTCCTCATATTATCTTCTATTTAGTTTTTGTGATAGGTGTAATATGTGGTCTGCTCCTTCAGAAAACAATGCACAATGGCAGCACCCCTGCTGCCAATCACCCCATTTCCCTGGCATAACCCGAGCCCTCAAACACACATACCTTCCAGCTCAGCACACCTCAAGCTCTGATGGCAGCACCACCCTATGAAACAAAGCCACATCTCCACTCACTGATTTGGGGGGCCCTCTGCTATGGAATCCCCTTGCCAGTGAATGCTGCCTCCACTTCCTGGCACTTAGGCCATCGATTAATTCTCCAGAGTGCAGGACTTTTCCACTAGGGACTTCAGTAAACAAGAAAAGTCTGATTTGCAGTCCCAGGATGGAGTGGATTCTGGCTCCCTCTGAGACCTGTATCTTCAAAATCTTTCTCTCTGGCTCATCTATCCCAGGTCATCTCTTGCCACCTAAAAGGTGCCATCGTCTTTTCTGCATACCAGGAAACTTCCCTTAGGTCACTTTCTGTATTTTCCTTACTCTGGCTTTAGAGGACCACAAACCTGTATTTTTCCAAAATTCTGGCTCTTGCAGAAAAAAAAAAAATTCTCACTTTCAAGACTACTTTCTTTTTTCTTCTCTGGCTATTAAAAATTGTATTTGAAAACCAAATCTGCCTGTAACTTCTTTGTTTCTTTCCTCTGGCTCTATTCCCTTTTCCCAGAACAAAGAATGTGTCACCTTCAATGAGCAGAAAGCTGAAGAGCAATATTAATTACTATTTTTTTTAAAATTGCAATATTTTATATGTAATATTTTTTTAAATAATTTTAATGTAATATTTTAGATGTAATATTCCATTTTTATAATAAAATAATGGATGGAGACTGACTCAATTTTTAAACTTGTTTCTTATATTTTGCTATTATGTTGGATGGTCTGATGCAAGCTCTTTGCCAATTATGTTTATTATATATATTTGAATGTATTTCAATAGAGATGAAATGGGGTTATCATCATGAATTACAATATTTGTAGTACATAGCTGCTGCTTCTACCTATTATCAAAATACAGTACTATATATTACTAACCAAGTATTGATTAATTATGACCAAAGCATTTTAGCAAACATCTTTAAAATCTGATTTTTTACATCTATCAAGAAAACAAAAAGGTACTACACTTCATTATCTGAATCACTTCAATTAATTATCCATATGTACATTTTGTCACTAGTTTATCATAGAAGGTGTGTAAATAATTCATGTAGCTCCAACCTCAGTATTCTCTAGGTGCTTTATTACGTGTGTATGTATTTGTTTGTGTGTGTGTGTACATGTCTTTGTCTGGGCTTTTGTTATGACTAAAATAACTTTCCTTCATCTACTTTGAAAATCCTTTGAAGAAAAAATCATACATGGCAGAAATGTGGCTCCAGTTAGGTCTCTTTTTGCTCACTTCTAGGAAGATTTGGAATACCATTGTATGTAGACTCTCTCCCCTTTTCTTTATTGGGTTCTTCAATTTTTACCCTACCCCCAGCTCAGCTGACTATTAAAAAAATACAGCTGTGCACTTATTTTATAAAGAATACAATACTCCAGCTAACTGTCAAGGAGTACAACTTTGAAAGCTGTCACCAAATAGCTTTCAAAAGCTCAGTAGAGAGAAATGGAGTTAATGGATATTCAATTTGTTATTCCAGCAATGTAGCAGGAAGGATATGCAATTTATTCATTCTTTAGATAATTTAAAAATCTATATTTGAAATAAGCTAGATCATCAGAGAGACACATAACTGACTCCTATTCCTTTTGTTCTTCTCTCTTTCTAGAAGTGTTATTTGTGCTTTGGTATCATGTCATCAACCTGTATTAAGAAACATGTCACCAGGTCTATGGTAAAAATCAAATTTCAGCCTGAAGAATAATTGTGTATCTCTTCAGAAAACAGTTTGCTTTTATCTTATAAACTCTAAAACTTAAAGCTTGTAACCTCTCTCTCTCTTTCTCTCTCTCTCACACACCACACACACACACACACGCACACACACACGCGCACGCGTGCATGGCTGCCAAAAGTTTACTGTCACATTTTTTTTTTTTCCTTTTTGTCTTTTCTCGTGACCGGCAACGGGATCACAACCCTCGGTGTTGCACCTGCACCTCGCTCAGCCAGTGAGCGGCCGGTCTGTATGTGGCATCTGAACCCTCAGGGGGAGCGCCACCATGCTCCCAAGCGGTGCACTGTAGCAGTGCGCCACCGGGCCGGCCCTTTACAGTCACATTTGTGCCCCGCTCCTGGCAAGAATAATGTGTACTAATCTAAGTAATTTAAGCTGTTTGCAGTGTTTTCCTACCATGTTCCTTTTACCTTTCATTTTCTAGATCTATTTTATCTTTAATTTGATTTGTCTTTATAAGTTGCTTTAATGTTTTTTAAACAAGAAAATATATATATATATATATATACTGTTTTAATTTTTTAATCTCTCATTATCAAAATGATAATTTAGCACTTTCTCTTTTCTTCTTGTTCAAGGGTACACCATTGCTGTCAGGCACCAGAATCAAAATTCATAATAAAAAAATCTGCCATGAAACTTCAGACCTCATCATATAAAACACACACAAAAATAAAAATCTAATGTTTTTCCTTTGATAAATTATCTGGGCTTCTTGCATATACAGACATTTGAAGTTCTACCAATGTTGGGAAATTTTGATGTATCAAGTAGAATATGATAGCAATCTGTGTGTATTAAATTATGATTATGCAATGCCAATGCTAAGCACCGGGTTTTATTTCAGTATTTCCATTCTGTTTACTTCATTATGTATGTTGGGGGTGCTGTAAATGTTCTGGATCATTTCGATTTTCTATTTGTCATTGTTACAATTTTAGGTGGAGTTAGTCCAGAGTAATTTTGCAGCTGTATAAAGCTGCCTTGTGCAATCTTTGTTCATAATTTACCTATTAAAGTACCTCTTAAAAGTAATTGTAATGAATAATGAATTGCTTACATGCCGCCTTTTCTCATTAGCTTCTAAGTTATTGGAAAAAACAGTCTACTCATTTTGAGGACTTCAGTGCCAGTACAGGATACATAGCACAGTAAGTATTTTTTGAACATTGTTGAGTGAATTTTTTAATGAATAAAATAAATCATACTTTTTACTAATATACATTGACCAGTGAGAAATGGGAGATGTAAGAGAAACTAACCAATTCATTCCTCCTCCTTTTTTTCTTTCATACTCTTCTCTATGATGTGATTTCTTCTCATAGTTCTTCCAGAGAAAGTCCCACATGTAAAGAAAATATGCCTGCTGAACAAGGTCCTATTTCACTTTGCTAATTTTGAAGTGTTAACCAGTGCAGTAACGGATCATATCTTTCATTGTTTTACTTCCTTTTTTCTTCACCCTAAACTCCCTGGGCTTGCACTTCCCAAAGAAGGTGTCCACTTTAATTCCTGCCTCAAGTTTTGATTTCTAAAGGATCAATTCTAAGATAATACTTAAAAATTAAACACAACAGTGTTTTGTATTTTTCTTTCTATTATATAGACTTTTTACCTACATGGGGTGATGAACCTAGATAAAATTTTCAAAGAATTCTAAACTGTTTTGCTGTATTTTCAGGACATAGTCTCTTATTTAAATCTGATATTAAGCTCTTCATTTAAGGTAACTTCTTTTAGAAAAGATAAAGATCCTAAGTGATGAAATTAGTTTCCTATTAAGACAATCTTGAGAAATCAGTTTTTCTGTTTTTCTCTGCCTAAGTGTGTGCATCTATTAAGTTTAGTTGTCTGAGACGGTTAATCATGAAAATATATTTGACTGGAAAGTATTCTGAAGGATATGGTGAAAACTGGTTGAACTCTCAACTTGAATTATTTTCATGGCAAGAAGTTGTGAAAAATGTGAAAATTTTAATAAAATTAAAGTGAGGCAAATTTCAAGCCCATAAAAAGTAGTTCTTTAAATAGGATATAAAAAATAGTCGACCAGGGTATACCCTCCACTGGAGGTCAGCTGCATACGTGTTACAGATTGAATATCTGAAAAGGGACAGCTTATTTTATGACCACCCATAAACACTTTCAACCTAGGATAGGACAATGATATGGGTAATAAAACATTACATTCAGGATGCAAACCATTCACCTATACGGGTCAGAAACAATTCTCCTTTTGCCTATGTATTCAGCATTTGAATTTTGGTATGCGATGGAGTGGGGTTACTTTTTCAAGCATAAAAACACTTGTAGATAGCACAAGTGGTGCATTACAAAATGTGGGAAATTTTCCTCACATTTAGAATTACTTTTAAACACAACAGCAGATGAAATAAATTAGTGGTGAAGGTCACTTTTACCAGCATGGTGAGTGGAACTCTCCCCCAGGACTTTTATTTCTGTACTTCACTGATGCCATCTCATAGTTATTTGTAAGATCTTTGTCTTATATCATTTAAACTAGATAAGAGTGATAGGAGAAAACATAGGTTGGCCTGGTTTTCTACAGAGAAATGTATTTGTTCTGTCTGTATCTAAAAGATGATATAAGTGTCAAAGAGAATAGTAACCAGAATATAACAATCAACAAGGTGTTTTTAATCAAATTAAACTCATAGGAAAATCTTAAAAGGAGAAAGAAAAATAGCATGCTGTTTATCTCTGTTTCCTCTCCGAATTTGTTCTTCACTCTTATCTACCTGTTCTGTGCCTCTGATCTGTGTGGACTATATCATCAATGGCTTCCTTGCCCTTTAGCTTCTGTTTATATTTGGCCAATGGGGAGGCTCAAAGATTAGAGAAGGAGAGGAAGGAGAGAGAGTAAGATCAATCTATTTTTTATTCCCCTGGCTTTTTCATATGAGGCTAGGTGGTTTTCTGTCAAAGGAAAGAAAGTCAGGAAACTCGACTTTATATTCAATATGAGCACCCATTGTCTGTGTTTTCCTGACTCAGCCAACATGAGCGTCAACCTCCTCAGCTGGAATAAAATAAAATGTCTAAACTAGAGGAGCTCTGCATGTTCATCCAGAACCAAAATTCTAGGAAACACCTATTTTCTAATCTAAATCATTGACTTTAATGTATTTTATTACTATTTTCTTTAACAATTTGCACACCTAAATATTCTCCCAATGCCTACTACAGCACCATATCCTCCATGGTTTCTAACCATGAGAAACAATTGAAACAAAAATTTTGTAAGAGGTAATAAGAGGCAATGGAAGATACTAGTGCAGCTCAGAAAATATTCCCCTTTCTGTCAAACCATTGGATGATTTCTCTCTTGCTCTTCTTTTCAACTTTCCCTTCTATAGACTACTTATAATAAACATTATTTTCACGAAGTGTCAAAGATGTTCTAATGACAAGCTACATATGGTGATTGTTATGTAATTGGATAATATTTAAAGATTTTAACTTGAAATCCCTCCTTTCTCATCTGCAGTTTTTCTTGCTGGCCCTAGAAATGGCAGGATTACGGCCTGGAATATTGAAAGACTGAAAAAATTTCTTCGTTCAGAGCATATATAAAAGTATGAAGCCAAACCATTTTATATTTGCAATAGTTCCAAGTTGGATAGAGGGGAAAAAAATGTTTTTGTTATAGTTTTTGAGTTTCAAAACGACATATTTTTAGAATCTGAGACCAAATGTAGAGGACAAGAAAAATAATTTAGAAAAGTTAGTCAGAGAGCTTAAAAGAATACAGCATATAACATAAAATGAATTTATTTGTATATGCAAAGATAACAAAAGCCCTCCTTGAGGAAGAAAGAAATAGGCTTTGGAGAAGATCCAAAGGAATCTGAGCAGGATTTAGATGTAGTCTAGATCCTTGAGAAGATGCTTCTGTTTCCACTTGTTAGGAGAAGTTAAGCGGGTGTGGTTAATTTCACGTGTCTTAATTTTTATGCTTGTACCTATCTTCTCACTGAGAAAATGAAGGCCATTGGCTCTACCAGTAAAGAAAATCTTGAAGCCACAAAAAAGATTTTGTGAAAGAAAACTTTCTTTTATCAATTCCAAATATTATCCCCAGGGAACTACAATGTTAGACTTATCTGTGTACAGCCATTACAATATAAACTCTCTGAACAGTGGTAGGCATATGACAAGCACCTGTATATATGATCCATAAATGTTTATAAATGAACTTCATAATGTATACACTTCATACACTTTTGTGGTGATGCAGTTGGTACAAATAAAACACAGCAAGATTTTCAGGATGTTACAAAAGTTGAGGTTTTCCAATAATATAATACTTTATGTTCAATTTCCACTTAAGCATACCACCCGTGAAGTGTTTTAAAATATAATTTTTTATATCATCTCCACAATAGCTTCATAATTATCACATCATATAATTTTACCAATCAAAACAAACACAAAACCAATTCTCAAGTTAAATCAGATTTTCCATTTTGATATATTTTCTTGGTAAATTCAAAGGGATTGGCAGGTAGTCAATCCTGGCAAATAGGTCAGTCATTCAATTCAATTGGATTAGAAGTCAATTGCTGTATGTCCTCTTTGAGTTAAGCTATGTTCTATGACATCTTGTACACTCTGAGGTTGTTGAGAGCTGTGTCTCTGGTTTTTACATTGGTGTAGGAATAGAGAAAACATTTGTACAAATATCTTAATAGTTGTAGAGATTGGTGTTTCCATGTTTATTTCTGTTTTAACCCAGTGTGGATTCTAGCTAGGAATGAAAGAATCAACTGTGTAGGTCTTTTCAGCTCTACAACTGTGTATAGATTCACCCTGAGTTATTGATTCACCAACTCAGCTACCACTATTCCCTTCACAAAAGCATTAAGAATGCTGCCCAGTACCGGTGCTCAAGGACTCCAAAGGTCAGATGAAAAACACAGCACATTTTTTTTCCTGAATGTCTGCTGCATACGTTTTGCCCTTCTTTACTTGCTCCTCTTGGAATTAGTCATGACATTTTTTCTTCTTTAGTATAAACTCATCAATACTCCCAGAAATTATGAATAAATTCTTATTCACATAAGTATATTGAATACTCCATATTTAATAGAGTGAGACATTTAACATTGCACTTGCTTTGGGAAAAAGAGGAAAAAATGTATTTAAGAAAAATAATGTGTATATAGTAATTTTCTAATATAATGCTAAATACAATTTCCACCAGAAACAATATTGAATATCAGTCTGTTTTGAAAGCACTGATTTTAAATATTTGTATTTATATCACAGAATATAGCATCTGCAAATTTAGAAACAGACTCTTACTTTTCCAAATAAGTACTTTCAAAAAATTTGTATTTGATGATGCTTCTTGAGAAATTACAGCTGGATTATCATTGTTTTGTTTGTTTATTTTATAATCTAGTTGCAAACCTCTGAGACATGAAAAGGAACACAAAAATTGTTCAACTTGAAGAATTTTTAAATACACATTAAGCATATATTTAATATATTATTAAAACTATACATTAACATAGTACCTAATAAATTAAAAATGTGCACATGTTAAATATACATATATAGAGACATTTTCATTTAAAAGTAACATGGAAAGAAGTCTATTGACTATGCCACCTTCTTTTCTAATGAGTGTTATGAGAAGGACTTACAAGTTATTCTACAGGAATTTTTGTTTGTTGTTTAGTTCAGTTTAAATTTTAACTTTCTAGTGTACTTGAAAAATAAGGTCCTTTGTCCTACTAATTTAAAAACCAAAAAGTTAAACCTTTGTAAGAGATATAATAAATCCTTCCTTGAAATAACCAGGAAGACTAATAAAGTAGTTAATAGCTATGTAATGTGGTATATTGTCCCCCAAGGAATTAAAATGTTTATCATTTTATCTCTACCTTTCAGAATTAAATAAACATTAGTCCAGTCTATACAATATAAAAGAATCAGTCATTTGTTTAAAAACTAATTTAACTAGTTTAATGGCCACTGTATATGTCTATGGATAGCTGATAGAACCTATTTTCACTACTATAAAATATCTGACTAGTATTCATGAGTACAATGTGTTTTACTGACATTAAGCTATGTAAATTCAACTTCCCTCCTTTTGTTATTTATCTTCCACATATTTCATGTTTATCAGATATTTCTTATGGAGCTCCCAGTATAAAATAAATTGTTGCCAACATTAATTCCCTAATGATTTAAGTCCCTATATAAGAAACAATAGCCATCGATTTAGTTTTAACTACTCTAATTCAAGTTAAGTAATTGTACTGACATATTATGGATAAACTTTATTAGCATCCTTTCTAAAAGGCTTATATGACCCTAAAAAGAGACATCTTTTCAGATTGTCTATTATTTGTCTTCTACTTCTATGTAACCCATTTCTCTTTGAGTAGTAGGAGCTCCAGAAGTTTTAGAGGGAGATTGAGAAACTGACATTGTTGCAGAGTCATTTCTACAGACTTGCTGCATATTAAATTTTTGTGCAGAAATCAGGTGTTGGGTAGACGATAAGAATGAAGTACCTATTCACTTTTTTGAGTAAGTTTCTGCATCCAGCTTTCTAGTAACTGTAAATCATAGACTGTGGTTTGTAATTTAGAGGAAGAGCAAAATTCCTTGCCTATGAAAGAATTAAGCACCAAGTCAGGTCACTTTTACTTAAGGAAAATTTCTCTAATTTTCTTTAAGGAAAATTGCCTACATTTTTTCTAAGGCAGGCCTTGGCCCTATTTCCTCAAGGCTGCCAGGCAGATTTGAGTGAAATAGGAGAACTGCAGCAAAGCCACAAGTCGAGGGCAATTGCCTGGTCTGCTTAACAATGTAGGCAAATCAGTACCAACTTTGAAGAGAGGACTAAAGCTGGTTAAATATGCTATGCCAGATTTATAATTAATGGTTCCAGTACAAAATTTGACCTGTAAGACACAAAAA
>NW_007738553.1:2878-6364 GCF_000696425.1 Galeopterus variegatus | reverse complement strand
CTCAACCTTTTTGGGTAAGTTATATATTTGACCTATTCTGTCTTTTCTTATTGCAAATCATATAAATCTGGAGAAATGTGCTATGAGTTTTAAAAGAATAACCATAGGAAAACTGTCAGAATAATAATAGTCAAACTTTTAGGATCTCTTGAGGAAAATATTATCTTGCTGTCTTCAAGTATTCTCTGACATATTTTAAAAAGCATAGTGATTAATTTCCATGGCATTTTTAAAAATTCATTTGTTCTTTGAACATATTTTTTGTTCACTTAAGTAGCAAATTCTCTTTTTAAATCACTTTTTTTTTTTTTTTACTGGTGCTGTTGAAAGCAGATACCTAAATAAGTAAATTAAGAAAAATATTGGTGTTATTAGCTTTTAGACTAATTTCAAATTAATATATGAAAACTTTCAAGAATAATTTTTATCTCAAATTAAATATTAAAGAACACCTTCAACTAATTATAGTACACACTAAGTCTTTGCTTGCATGTTTCCTCTAAGTCCCAGAAAAAGACTCCCGATGTTAACCTTTGGGTTTTGTCACATTTTGAAGAAATCTCTGAAATTCATGACCTTAACTTTCTCAGTTTCAGTGGGCAAATACAGTCAGTAACATGAAATTAGGTGGCATTTTAATGCAGAAAAATAGACTAAAACAATGATTTATTTGTTGTTGTTTTTGTCTCTCACATCTCTACATTTATTCTTACTATATTACCAATAGTAGTGGATTCTTTCAATAAATCATGAGGTGGTCTGATCAGGATCCATTTACCCCTTCCTCTTTTTAAAAATAAGCAGTCTTTATTCTAATAAGCCAATCATATTAATCTTTGGCAATGTTTTTTCAGAAACTCAGAGTTAAGCCAATCAGTACACAGCATCTTGCCAGAGATTGTTATTTGCTCAGGAGAGAGTATATGGACCAATGAGACTGAAAATGAAGATTTATATTCTATAATTAAAAGAGAATTTCTTTTTCCCACCACAGTCAAACAAAATTCATGTTGCCCAGTAAGAACTGGTAGCATTTTTTAACCAAGAGCAAAGCCAAAGTCAGCACTAAAAAGAAAGGAATGTTGAGTGGCAGAGGAATGGAACCAGAGCCCTGATGGCATCAGGCTGGGTGCCTGTCCTACGTGTAAACTTCCTGCTCTGGGAAATAAGAAACACTATTATATTCAAGGTTTCTTTTACTGGTAGCCAAAAGTGATATGGCTTCTTAAGTATATCTTTAAGTAAGTAGTTGTAAAATCACATAAAACTAATACAAAACTCATTAAACTAGCTTAAAATAGCTCTATTTCTCTATTTTAAATGGCTTTACATCTTGCAGAATGTATTCCGAGAGCGTGTGAAGAGACATGGGCCCTGCCCCCAGATGACCTTAGGCACCACAGAAGCCTGAAAATCCTCCACCTATGGAACCAAAGGACTGGATTCAGGCCCAACCAATCAGCTCTTGCCTGAGTCATATAGCCTGACTCAGGCCCACCAATCACCCTTTGCCTAGTCATATGGTCTGAACAGGAACCAGACAATTCCCAGTCTCCAGTCCTTACTGATCCTTAGAAGCAGTTTAGCCCCTGGTACGGGGAGCCAGATCTGAGCATTGCCTCCTCTTCCCTTGCCAGTTGATCTCACAATAAAGCCTTTCCTTCTCACAAAAACCAGTAGCATGGTGCTGGCTTCTGTGGGCAATGGATAACAGTTATAGCAACTATTTAATGTTAAAAATTTACATTGGTTTATCCATCCATTTCAATACTACAGATGATTTCTATGTAACAACATAAGACAAAAATGACTTTTTAATCCTGTAGTGACTTGACTAGTCTGAGTACTTAACACCAGCTACTTAACAAAAACTACAAATGGCACCAATTTCCCAATGTCTATGTCCTAGGGCAGGATGCCCTCTCACAATAGGCCATTACCCACTTAGGACAGATGTCAGTGCCCACTGTGGTAGTATTAATAGCTTCTTTTAGGCCTGCTAATTGACTTCTATGTCCTCTCCAAGTTTCTTGTTAAGAGGGCCTAGGAAGCCACATTGGGTCTCAAGAAATCCTGCACTTAAGATTTCCCCTTAAACCTCCAACCTTTATAGTGCCCTCCACTTCTGTTCTTGTCCATCTTTCAATCACACACACACCTAACCCTCACTGATTTATAATCCAGTCTCCTATCATTTTTTATATCAGTAATGTGAGTTTATTTTTGTTAGTATATTTCCTTCTAAGACCCTTTCTATTAGCAAAAGTTATCAGAACCTTCTTCATTTTACTTCAGATAACAAGTGAATAATCATTAAAATTAAAGTAAATTTATGTTAGTATATTTCCTTCTAAGACCCTTTCTATTAGCAAAAGTTATCAGAACCTTCTTCATTTTGCTTCAGATAACAAGTGAATAATCATTAAAATTAAAGTAAATTTATGACCAAGTCTCACCCAGTGGTGCCAAATGAGCTCTAATTCACTTTCTCAGAAATACACATCTATACCCAAACATACGTAATGTCTAAGTTTACCTTTAACATGAATTACGATTCCCCTTTTACCAAGAAGAGATCATAATAATATCCTTTAATAATACCTGTTTAAAACAGCTATAACTTGTTCTTTTCTCATAAGAAAAAAATCATCAATGGAATTTTAAGCAATCTCTTACATACCAACAAAAAATTCTGAATGCTTTCTACGTAATGGAACTTTTAGGTGCTAAAGTGGATATGTGGGTACAAAGAAGAATCAAACATGGATCTTGTTTTCAAGGGATTCAAACAGGCTAGAGAAAGAAAATTAAGACAAATGAAGAAATAATTTATTTTAAGTGAAAATTCCCAGCACTAAAAGAAAAGTATAGAAGTAGAAGATGAGAAGTGAGCAAGGAGAAAGCATTTGCAATTTGAAAATGCATTCAACTTATAAGGTAATACTTCGACTAATTTTATTTTATCATTTAAAAAAAGGTGAAGTTACTCTGTATTTGTAAGTTAGGATGAGAAAAGCTTAAGATTATTTTTAAAGATGGGTGATTATAAACTGCTAAAGTAATGTGTTAGAAAATTGACGCTTTGAGTTACTTTTTAGGTTAAGGACATATAGAAATATTGCTTCTCCCTCTTTGTCTTGAGAATGTCTTCCATTCTAAAAATTATGTTAAAAATGGGAATATGCATTTGAACTAGTTTACGCCAGAATGATAGCTGTTATATAACTAGGATCACTTTGAAATTGTGCATTGTATATGTTCTAATCTGTAAAAACTGAGGAAAGAAACATCTTTAAATTTCTGACAAAAAAATATTGTTAACCCAGATTTGTATATCCCACAAAACCATTCTTCAAGAAAGAAAAAAAAAGAAAAAATTTTTTCATATTAAAAAAATGCAGTGCAGAAACTTTTTAGTTTGATGTAGTCCCATTTGTTTTAGTTTTTTTTTTTTTTTTTTTTTTTTTTTTTTTTTTTTTTTTTTTT
>NW_007738553.1:0-611 GCF_000696425.1 Galeopterus variegatus | reverse complement strand
TTTTTTTTTTTTTTTTTTTTTTTTTTTTTTTGCTGCTTGTGCTTTTGGGCTCATGTTCATAAAGTCTGTGCCCAGATCTAGTTCCTGAAGCATTTCACCTATTTTTTGCCTTAGCAATTTTACAGTCTCAGGTCTTAAACTTAAGTCTTTAATTTATTTTGAGTTGGTTTTAGTATATGATGAGAGGTGAATATTTAGTTTCATTCTTCTGCATATGGATATCCAATTTTGCCGGCACCACTTGCTGAAGAGGCTCAAGCAATTACACAGTAAAAAAACAAATAACCCAATTAAAAAATGGGCAAAGGAGGTAAATAGACATTTTTCAAAGGAAGACATACAAATGGCCAAAAGGTACATGAAAAAATGCTCAACATCACTAGTCATCAGGGAAATGGAAATTAAAACTACATTGAGAGGGCTGGCCCGGTGGCGCACTGCTACAGTGCACCGTTTGGGAGGGCGGAGGCACTCCCGCAGAGGGTTCGGATCCCACATACAGACCGGTTCCCGCTCACTGGCTGAGTGAGGTGCGGGCGCGACACCGAGGGTTGCGATCCCGTTGCCGGACACGAAAAAAGACAAAAAAAAAGGAAAAAAAAAAAAAAAAC
>NW_007738552.1:42875-43104 GCF_000696425.1 Galeopterus variegatus | reverse complement strand
GTTTGTCGATTTTATTTATCTTTTCCAAAAACCAACTTTTTGATTCGTTGATCTTTTGTATGTTTTTTGGGTTTCAATTTCATTAAGTTCTGCTCTGATCTTGATGATTTCTTCCCATCTGCTAACTTTAGGTTTGGATTGATCTTGTTTTTCTAGTTCTTTAAGGCACATTATTAGATTGTTCACTTGCCATCTTTCCAGTTTTCTGAGGTAGGCATTTAATGCAATA
>NW_007738552.1:0-41760 GCF_000696425.1 Galeopterus variegatus | reverse complement strand
CTTTGAGTTTTGCCATTTTGACTATAACATGTCTTGGCGAAGCCCTTTTTGGGTTGAATACATTTGGGGATCATTGAGCTTCTTGGTTCTGTAGATCTGTTGTTTTTCCTATGCCTGGGAAGTTTTATGCCACTATTTTGTTGAATATGTTTTCAATACATTCTCCTTTTTCCTCCCCTTCTGGAATACCCATGACTCAGATATTTGAGCGCTTAAGGTTGTCTAATATCTCTCTCAGATTTTCTTCAATATCTTTGATACTTTTTTCTTTTTTCTTGTCTGCTTGTATTATTCCGTAGAGCCGATCTTCAAGTACAGAGGTTCTCTCTTCAACTTCCGTTATCCTGCTGGTTAAACTCTCCATTGTGTTTTTTATTTCGCTGAATAA
Source organism: Galeopterus variegatus (assembly GCF_000696425.1). Classification (NCBI taxonomy): domain Eukaryota; kingdom Metazoa; phylum Chordata; class Mammalia; order Dermoptera; family Cynocephalidae; genus Galeopterus; species Galeopterus variegatus. The sequence continues at coordinate 41,372 of NW_007738552.1, read as the reverse complement.
CTTCTTCAGTTAGGAAGTTCTGCTATATATTTTTTTTATGACAGTGATTTCCTTGTACATTTCCTCTTTCAGGTCCTGTATGTTTTTCCTGGTTTCATCATGCTGTCTAGCTGTGTTTTCTTGTTTCTCATTCAGTCTCTTTAGGATTATCACTCGAAATTCCCTGTCATTCATTTCAAGGGCTTCTTGTTCTATAGGATCTAGAGTTTGGGATTTATTAACTTTTGGTGGTGTACTTTCTTGGTTTTTTGCATTTCTGGTATCTCTTTTTGGGTGTTTGTTCATTTTGGCAGGGAGTTTCACTCGGGTCTTGGACCTCTGCAGGAAGTCTGCTCTCTGGTCAGTTTGAATTCTACTAAGTTGCTGGATACCGTCCTGCAGGTCCTGTAAGTTGTGTGTGTTCTGCACCTTGCTATCGGGGCATTTTCACACTCTGTGTGCACTAGGTGGGGCTGTTGAGCCTTGCAAAGGGGTCCTGCAGGGTATGTAATTATTGTTATTTTTTTTTTCTGAGACTCCACCTCCTTTTGCCGGACCCCTCCCCACTCTGTGTGCTCAGAATAGGGCTGAGGCATGTCTTCTGCAAACCTCGTTTTTCAGCTGAGGCATCAAAGCTGTGCCCTGCCCCACCCTGCCCAGGAAGAGTTTCAGGTGTCTAGTCTCTCCAACGGCAGGGTGTGAGCTCCTCGGGGGAGGGTCCCACAGCACACAGTTCCTCTTTGACTCCCCCCAGCACGGGTCAACAGGGGCGCCCTCCGGGAGTGCTCTCCGGCAGCTTCAATGTAGCTCCAGAGCACTCCGGGCTCCCCTCTCCCAACCAGAAATCAGTTAGGGGTTCTTCCAAACTGAGACCCACAGAGATGGTATCTGCCTCCCGGAAACAGGGAGTTTACCTGGGGCCGAAGCCCAGGGTGTGGTGGAGAGACAATCTGGGCGGGCTCCTCTTCCCTGCCCTCCCAATGCTGGCCGGGGGCTCCCCACGCTACCAGCCCCGTCAGAGGTCTGTGGGGAGAGTGGGATTGTAGGCCGGTCCACAGGTCCCGGGGGGGCCCCGCGTCGAGGTAAGCAAGTGGCACGTCTCAGTAAGGAGCCACGCCAAGCAAAGATGGCTGGCCTGCCTGATCCGAGCCGGCCGTCTCCGCCCCCACCCGAGAAAATGGAGGCAGCAATGAATAACATTTTTTTTACCAAATAAGTAATACATACTATTTGGTATATATGAAATAAATAAGAAGTGGATATTTGTCCACATTGTTATCTTTATGTCTAAATGTCTGAACATTTTTAAGATTCTTAACATATTGCTAGAAAGGTTGTATCAATTTAATCTCATGCTAATTATGTATGAAAATGCTAATTCTTCTTTTTCCAATTTATTTCATTTTGGTCAGAGCACAACGCGAGATTGCCCTGTTAAATTTTTAAGATAAAATACATTATTGCTGACCATAGGTACGATGTTGTTCAGCAAATCTATAGAGCTTATTCATCTCATTTGACTGTTAACTATATACCAGCTAATTAGTAACTCCTCCTTTCCTCTTCCTGGCAACCATCCTTCCACTCCTGGATTCTATGAACTTAGCCATCTTATACTCACCATAAATGGAATCCTGCCATAGTCAGCATTCAGTGACTGGCTTATTTCACTTACCATAATGTCCTCATGGTTCATCATGCTGAGGCATATTTCAAAATTTTCTTATTTTTAATGCTGAATAATATCTCATTGTGTGTATATACCATGTTGTGTTTATCCATGGACACTTGAGTTGCTTCCATCTTTTGGCTGTTGTGAACAGTGGTCATATTAACCTGGGTATGCAAATGTGTCTTTGAGACTCTGCTTGCAACTCTTATGAATAAATGCCCAGAAATGAGGTTGCTAGATCACGTGATAGTTCTATCTTTAATATTTTGAGGAACCTCTGTACTATTTTCCACAGCTCCTCTAACCAATTGGCATTCTTACCAAAAGTGTAGAGGATTCCGATTTTTATACCTTTGCCAAACTTATTGTCTGTGTGTGTGTGTGTGTGTGTGTGTGTTTTCTTTTTGTATATAATAGCTGTACTGACAGGTGTGAAGTGATATCTCATTGGGGTTTTGATTTGCATTTTCCCAATAATTAGTGTGTTGAGCATTTTTTTCCCATGTTGGTCAATTTGGTCATTTCTAGTTCTTCTTTGGAGAAATGTCTATTCAAGTCCTTAGCCCATTCTTTAATTGGGTCATTATTTTTTTTTTTTTGCTTTGTTTTGTTGTTGTTTTACTATTATTATAGGAGTTCCTTATACATTTTGAAAATTAACTCCTCATCAGATATGGTTTGAAAATATTTTCCCTTATTTCACAGGTAATGTTTTAGTCCGTTTTGTGCTGCTATAACAGAAATACCTGGGACTGGGTAATTTATAAGGAAAAGAGGTTTATTTGGCTTACGATTCTGGGACAGCTGCATCTGGCACAGGCCTCAGGCTGCTTCTACTTGTGGTGGAAAGTGGCAGGCGGGTACAAGTAGATCACATGGTGACAGGAAGCAAGAGAGAGAGAGGAGGTGCCAGAGTCTTTTTAAGCAATGAGCTCTCGCGGGAACTAATAGAGTGAGAACTCACTCATTAATCCCCCCTCCCCCAGGGAGAGCATTAATCCATTCATGAGGGATCTGCCCCCATGACTCAATCAGTTTCCAACACTGCCACATTGGAGATCAAATTTCCACATGGGTTTTGAAGGGGACAACACATCTAAACTCCATCATTCCTCCCCTGGCCCCCCAAAACCCATGTCACTCCCCAAAACCCATGTCACATACAAAATACAATCATTCCATCCCAACAGTCCCAAAAGTCTTAGCTTGTTCCAGCATCAAGTTAAAAGTCCAAAGTCCAAAGTCTTCTCTGAGACCAAAAGCAAAAGTCCTTCCAGCTGTGAACCTGAAAAAAGAAAACCAAATTTATCCACTGCCAAGATACAATGGTGGAACAGACATTGGGTACACATTCCCATTCCAAAAGGGAGGAATAGGCCAGAAGAAAGGAAAAACAGGCCCCAAACAAGTCCGAAACCCAGCAGGACAGACATCATGTCTTAAAGATCCAAAATAATGTTCTTTGATTCCAAGTCCTGCATCCTGGGCACAACTGGGCATCTGGGCCCCCAAAGCCTCAGACAGCCTCACTTCCACAGCTCTACCAGGCACAGGCCAGTGAGCTGCGCTGGTGCCTGCAGCTTTTCTAGGATGGTGTTCCACTCTGGTAGCTCCATAAGTCTGGGGTCTCCATGGTGGTCCCACTGCCTTGGCTCTACTAGACATTTCCCTGGTGGGGGCTCCCTGTGGAGGCTTCAACCCCACATTCCTGCTTGGCATTGCTCTAGTAGATGGCCTCAGCAGTGGTTCCAGCCCTGTAGCAGGTCTCTTCCTGGGCCCCCAGGCTTTTCCATACATCCTCTGGAATCTGGGTGGAGGCTGCCACACCTCCACTCCTCTCACGTCCTGCCGGCCTGTGGACTTAACACAACATGGATGCCACCGAGGTTTCAGGCTCCTGCTGTCCAGGGCTGCTGCATGAACCACACTTGGAGTTGCTCCACCCAGAGCAGCTGGGATGCAGTGAGCAGGTTCCTGAGGGCAGCTGTGCCCCAGGTCTGTCCTCTGGGACAACTCGGTCCTTCTAGACCTCAGGTCCTGTGATGGGTGGGGCACCCTTCCAGACTTCTCAAATGCCTTTAGGGCATTTTTTCTATTGTCCTGGTTCTTAGCCAAACTTTCCCTGGTTTTCTTGTCTTCTAAACTTTCAGCAGCATCTAGGCTTTTTCTAGCCTGTTCCTTCAAATTCTTCCATCTTTGCCTCAGCACCCAGTTCCAAAGCTTTTTCCACATTTTCAAGTATTTGTTATAAGCAACACCCCACTTCTCTGGTACCAATTTTCTGTATTAGTCGGTCTCTGTTGATTATAACAAAATATATTGAACTGTGTAAGTTATAAAGAAAATGAAATTTATTGCTTACATTTTCTGAGGCTGGGAAGTCCAACATCCAAGGAACACATCTGGTGGTGGTGACAGTGATGGCAGAGTATCACGTTGCAAAACTGGTGGAGCAGAGACAGAAAGAGAGACTAACCTCCTCAATAGTTTTGGAGTTAAACCTACACAACTGTGCTTGCATTTGTTGGGGTTCAGAGAACAATACCCTGGAGCTTGGTGCTTTGGCCTGCTGGGTACTTTGAACTAAAGGACATTGGAAGGGCCTCTTTCTGACCTTGTTTTTTCTTCTTATCTCTTGTTCCTCTTTCTCCCTCAAGGCAGGCCATAGAAACTAGAATTCCTCTTCTTCAATGTGTGTCATAAAAACTCCAGGTATCACTGTAACCTTCCTTCCTTTCTCTGTGGAAGCTGGCCAAAACACATTCCTTGACCCACCTTGTCTAATCGCAGATTATCAGACCCTTATTTCAGAAGGGGTCTTGCCCTGCACTGAGAGAGAAGGGCTGCTACACGGGGAGGCCGAGGAGAATCTGAGCAGACAGGCCTGGCTGGGATTTCTGCTTCCGTCTATCACCATTAGATCATACCCCTTTTGTGCAATCACATTTCTACATGACTGTCCATTCTTTACTGAATCTAAGCATAAAAATGGATAGCTTCCCCTGGGTCTTTGTCGTCATTTCTGAAGGATCCTGTATCGTGTAAAACTTTGCTGTGCTTTTCTCTTGCTAACTTTTCTTTTGTTACGAGAATATAGCTGTGATCCCTATGGTAAATGAGAAAAGGTAGCACAACTTTCTACACTACAAATCAACTCTATCACTTAGTAATAGTATCATATTGGGTCCTTCAACTGTATGTTTCCACAGACTCTAGAATAAGATTGCATGTTTTCAAGTCTGAGCTTTCCCACTTTTACATTGGACAAGGTATTTAAACTCTTTAAACCTATCTCTTAATCAGTATAATCTGGAGATAATAATGCTCTGTGGAGACTGACCGAGACAATATGTATACAGTAAGATTGAAAGAGCTTCTGGCCCATGGTTAGCTAACTCCTGGTATGCTCAATACAAGCTGACTACACTGTTATCTTAGACGGTCACTGTAGCATGAAAAGTAAACAGCAAATCATATTTACAAAGTGTGTGTGCCACACTCTAGTCATTCAGAAAGTGTTACTTATTTTAAATAATTTGGGAAGTAGGGTTAGAAGTCATTGTTCTAAATGTTAGAATTTTGACTTGGAAGGGTTTCTTATTTTCAGTTTTTCACAGGAAACACTAAAGTTTATCACAGGGAATAAGGCCTGATCTGAACAGTCAACAACTTGATTTCTGTCTATATGATATGCAGGCAGGTAGTTAAATGGACACATTATTCTGGCCACTAAAATGCTTACATTTTCCTGTATTCTGCTCCCTGGAGATACCACCCATTGAAACCATTTCATAATCCCCGAATTCCTTCCACCTACACTTGAGGTGAATTTCTCTTTATCTACCTTCCAGCTACACCAGAGGTGGGAGGAAGTACCCAAAACAGCTAACCACCCCTCCTCACCTAACCCACTTTTCAAATAAACTCTTTTTCCAAATCAGAAAAGTTCTTTTTCGTGTTTTAATCACTTCCAAAGCCATTCAGTTGTTCCCTTCTCTTTTCCCTAATGCCAGGCTCAGAAGAAGTACAATTTTAGGATGAAAAATTCCTTGGGCTTGAAGGAAGTCTGAGGAAAGATTCTTAAATCTGTTCTAGTCAGTGGCCTGGGACTCTTCTTGGGTCTGGGTCTTACATAGTTACAAGCCCCAGGGTATGAGGAGTTGGGGAGGGTAAAGGGACCTGGAAATATGGGCTCCCTGATTCTGGGGGTTGGTTTCCCCCTTCATGCTAAACTGTACCCCTTTCATTACCCAAAGCAAATTTATGTTGATTCCCCACCGCCTTTTACCAACTTGGTAATGAGTGCTTCTATTTGTGCACCAGGGCTGGAAGTTTCTGGGTGGTCCTGCCACTAGCAGTGTAGGCCTCATCTGGAAGATAGTTAAAGATGTAGAATTCCAGAACCAGTGAATACAAACCTGCACTTTAACAAGATCTCCAGGTGATTCATAGGTTCCTTAAACTTTTAGAACCTTTTCTGTAAATGACGTAGTCTCCTGATTAATTACTTTCTGATTTTCATTCCAAGCTCCACCTGGCTGCCTACATGTGGGGGTGGGTTGGGGGAGGGAGGGAGAAGATGAACATTGTTGTTGCTCCTTGAGAGTTTGCATTTGATGTTTCTCTGAACATTTGGAGGTAATTGTATAGAGAAATAGAGTAGTTATTCCTAGACTGAAACTTGTCTTGTAGACTCCAAAAATCTATGTTCTCATCTATCTGAGTTAATTTACTAACAGTTACCAGCAGAGGGCATTTCAATACCTTTCTTTTTTTGTCTATATAACTTCTGTATAACGAAGTTAGAAAGTTAAAGTGCATTCTATGGGCATGGAAGGAAACACCCATGGGCCCCAGCAGGCGCCAAGGTGAGCCAAGCCCCACGCACCACCAGGGGCTCAGTCTATGGCCACAGAAAGCCCTGCTCACTGCCAGATCAGGAGCCAAGCTGGTGTACTATAGCTGCTCCTACTGTCACCACAAGGGCAGTTCACCACCACAAGAGCAGCCAGGATCACTCTGCAGGCAACCTGCTGCACACTCAACTATACTGAAATAAGCAGAGTCACCATTAGAGCTTTCAAATAGAGCGGGAAATCTTCATCATCATAGCCAGTCTCAGAGTAATAGAAGAAGCAAGTCCTCTACCAGATGACCAAACATCAATGAGAAAATACTAGAACTGCAAACAAACAAGAAGATATGACACCACTGAAGGAATACAGTAATGCTCAAACACCAGACCCCAAAGAAAAGGGAACCCTTGAAATGTCAGAAAAGGAATTCCGAGCAATGGTCTTAAGAAAACTCAAAGAGATAAGAGAAGACTCAATTAGAGAACATAAAACAAGAAAAAGTATCCAGAATATGATGGAAGAAATTGACAAAGAGATTAACACCTTAAAAAAGAGTGTAGCTGAAGTCCTAGGAATGAAAGATTCACTGGATGAAATAAAATACACCCAGCAGGCTAGAGCAAGCAGAAGAAAGAATTTCAGATCTCAAAGATGGTCTTTTTGAAATAACCCAGGCAGACAAAAAAAGGAAAAAAGAATTAAAAATAATGAAGAAAATTTAAGAGAGATAGCAGACAACCTCAAGTGCTCTAACATTTACATTGTGCGTATTCCAGAAGGGGAGGAGAAGGAAAAGGCATTGAAAACCTATTTGAGGAAGTAATAACAGAAAACTTCCCAGGAGTAGGGAGAGATGCAGACCTTCAGATCCAGGAAGTTCAAAGGTCCCCCAAGCAGATTCAATCCAAAAAGATCCTCTCCAAGACACATTATAGTTAAATTTGCAAAGCTCAAAGACAAAGAGAGAATTCTACAAGCAGCAAGAGAAAAGCGTCAGGTCACCTATAGGGAACCTCGATCAGACTAACAGCAGACTTCTCAACTGAAACCCTACAGGACAGAAGAAAGTAGAATGATATATGAAGACTATTAAAAGAAAAAAATTGCCAGCCAAGAATTCTTTACCCAGCAAGGCTCTCCTTCAGAAATAAGGGAGAAGTAGTGTATTTCCCAGACAAACAAACATTGTGGGAGTTCACAACCACATGACCAGCCTTGCAAGAAATTCTCAAGGGAATCCTGCATCTGGAATCTCAGTAATGATGATCACTATCACAGATACACAAGAAAGAACAAAACCCACCATTAAAACAAAAATGCCAGTGAGAAAGAGTAAGAAGCTAAATCATGCCATTTCAAATTTCTAAGTAACATTGAAGAAGAGAAATAAAAGGGGAAGTAATGATCGAGAGATATCTAAAATATCTTAATAAAAAGCAATTAAATGACAGGAATTAAACAATATCTGTCAATAACCACCCTAAATGTGAATAGATTAAACTCCACATTCAAAAGACACAGACTGACTGATTGGATTAAAAAGCTAGACCCAAGTGTATGCTGCCTTCAAAAGACCCATCTCCCCTGCAAAGACACATAGACAAAATGTGAAGGGATGGAAAAAGATAGACCACACAAATGAAAACCAAAAGTGAGCAGAAGTAGCTATTCTTAAATTGGATAAAATAGACTTTAAACCAAAAACCATGAAAAGAGACAAATAAGGCCCCTATGTAATGGTAAAAGGATCTATCCAGCTAGAAGACATAAGAATCACAAATATGAATGCCCCAAATACTGGAGCACCCATATATATAAAGCAAACACTCTTAGACATAATGAAAGAAGTAGGCCCTAATACATTTATAGTGGGTGACCTGAACACCCCTCTCTCAGTATGGGACAGATCTTCTAGGCAACAAATCAACAAAGAGACACCGGATTTAAACTACACCTTAGAACAACTGGACCTGGCAGATACATACAGAACATTTCACCCCCAAACTGCAGAATATACTTTCTTCTCATCAGCACATGGAACATTCTCCAGGAGAGACCAAATATTATGTCAGATAACTAGTCTCAGCAAATTTAAAAAAAAAATTGAAAGCATTCCAAATGTCTTTTCAGACCACAATGGACTAAAACTGGAAATTAATAACAAGCAAAACCCTGGAAACTTTACAAATAGTTGGAAATTAAACAATAGGTTCCTGAATGACTTATGGGCCCAGGAAGAAATTAAATGGGAAATCAAAAAATTTCTTGAAACTAATGACAATGAAGATATATCATACCAAAACCTATGGGATACTGCAAAAGCAGTACTAAGAGGGAAGTTTACTGCAATAAATGCTTACGTCAAAAGAATGAAAAGACTTCAAATAAACAACCTAAAACTATGCTTCAAAGAACTAGAAAAACAGCAACAATCCAATCCTAAAGGTAGAAGATGGAAAGAAATAATTAAGATCTGAGCAGAACTAAATGAAATAGAGACCCCAAAATGATACAAAAGATCAATGAAACAAAAAGTTGGTTTTCTGAGAAGATAAATAAAATAGACAAGACATTAGCTAGGTTAACAAAGAAAAAAGAAGAGAGAAGACCCAAATAACAAAAATCAGAAATGAAAAGGGAGACATTGCAACTGATATCACAGAAATACAAAGCATCATTAGAGACTATGAAAAACAACTGTATGACAACAAATATGAAAACCTCGAAGAAATGGGTAAATCTCTGGACACATATAAAGTACCCAGACTGAACCAAGAAGAGACAGAAAACCTGAACAAACCAATAACAAGCAAGGAGATTGAAGCAATAGTCATCAATCTTCCAACAAAGAAAAGTCTGGGTTTGGATGGCTTTATAGCTGAATTCTATCAAATCTTTACAAAGAAGTTAATACCAGTTCTCCTCAAACTATTCCAAACAATTGAAACAGAAGCCATTCTCCCAAGCTCATTCTATGAGACCAGCACAACTCTGATACCAAAACCAGATAAAGATACAACAAAAAAAAGAAAATTACATGCTAATGTCATTGATGAACATAGATGGAAAAATCCTCAGCAAAATATTAGTAATCAGAATACAGCAACACATCAAAAAATTATATACCATGATGAAGTAGGATTCATCTCAGGAAGGATGGAAGAATGTTTCAACATATGAAAGTCAATAAATGTGACATATCACATCAATAAAATCAAGGGCAAAAACCATACAATTATCTCAATAGATGCAGAAAAAGCATTTGGCAAAATTCAACATCCCTTCCTGATAAAGACTCTCAACAAATTAGGTATAGTAGGAAAGTATCTCAACATACTAAAAGCCGTCTAAGACAAACTCACCACCAGTATCCTCCTGAATGGGGAAAAACTGAAGGCTTTTCCCTTAAAAACAAGAACAAGACAAGGATGCCCACTCTCAGCTCTTGTATTTAACATAGTACTGGAGGTACTAGCTAGAGCAATCAGGCAAGAGAAAGAAATAAAGGACATCCAGATTGGAAAAGTGGAAGTCAAACTTTCCCTATTTGCAGATGACATGATACTATATAGAGAAAAACCTAAAGACTAAAAAAAAAAAAAAAATCTTAGAGATGGTTAATAATTATCATCCAGTAACATTGCTGGATACAAAATAAATGTCCCACAATCAGTTGCATTTATATTTTCCAATAATAAGCTAACAGAAAGTGAAATCAAGAAAGTAAGCCCATTTACAGCAGTCATGAAAAAATAAAATACCTAGGAATCAATTTAACTAAGAAGGAGAAAGATCTCTACAATGAGAACTTCAAAACAGAAAGAAATTAAGATGACACAAAAAGATGGAAAGACATTCCATGTTCTTAGGTTGGAAGAATTAACATTGTGAAAATGCCCATACTGCCCAAACTGATGTACAGAGTCAATGCAGTCCCCACCAAAATAACAATGACATTCTTCACAGAAATGGAAGAAACAATCTTAGCACTCATATGGAACATCAAAGACTCCAAATAGCCAAAGCAATCCTGAGCAAATAAATAAATAAATAAATAAAGCCAGAGGCACAACACTACCTGGCTTCAAATTATAGTACAAACCTGTATTAACCCAGACAGCATGGTACTGGCATAAAAATAGACACTCAGACCAGTAGAGCAGAATAGAGAACCCAGAAATCACCCTTCAGGCTTACAGCCATCTGATATTTGACAAAAGCAACAAAAACATACATTGGTATATCCACTATGGAAAATAGTACGGAGATTCCTCAGAGAACTAAAAGTAGATCTATCCTACAACCCAGCTATCCCACTACTGGGTACATACCCAAAGAAAACGAAGGCAACATATTAAAAAGAAATCCGTACTTCCGTGTTCATCGCAGCACTATTCACAGTAGCCAAGTGATGAATCAACCTAAATGTCCACTGATGGAGGGATTAAAAAAACTGTGATACACACACACACACACACACACACACACACACACACACTGGAATAGTACTCAGCTAATAAAAAAAAAAGATATCCTATCATTTGCAGCAACATGGATGGAAACGGAAACCACCATGTTAAGTGAAGTAAGGTAAGTCAGGCACAAAAATATAAATACCATATGATATCACTGACATGGGAAATCTTAAAAAAAAAAAAAAAAAGTATTTCTCGTAGAAGTAGATAACAGGATAATTGTTACCAGGGGCTGGGAGTTGGAGGGAAAGGAGGAGAAATTGTGGACTAATGGGCACAAAACTGTGCTATCTACCCAAAGTGAATCATTGTGCATTATATGCATGTACTTAAACAACACACTGTACCTCACAAATATGTACAAGTAAGTATTAGAATATTTTGAATTAAAAAAAAAAAACAGTGTGTTGTTTAGTGTAGGAACCTCCATCAGTGATTTTAGCTGGACCTTCTGGATAACCTGCTGCCGCTTCTACATCAGCACTTGCTACTTCACCTGGCACTTCCATAGTGGAGATGGCTTCTTTCCTTAAATCTCATAAGCCAACCTCTGCTAGCTTCAAATCTTTTCTTCTGCAGCTTCCTCACCTCTTTCAGCCTTCATAGAATTAAAGAGTGTTAGGGCCTTGCTCTAGATTAGGCTTTGGTTTAAGGGAATCTTGTGGCTCACTTCATCTTCTATCCAAAACCCTAAAACTTTCATCATATCAGCAATAAGCTTGTTTGGATTTCTTACCATTCATGTATTCACTGGCGTAGCACTTTTAATTTCCTTCCAGAACTTTTCCTTTGCACTCACAACTTGTCTGACCATGTGGTGCAGTAGGCCTAGCTTTGGGCCTGTCTCAGCTTTCAACACGCTTTCCTCGCTAAGTTTCATCATTTCTAGTTTTTGATTTAAAAGTGAGAGACAGGTGACTGTTCCTTTCATTTGAACACTTAAAGGTCATTGTAGGGTTATCAACTGGCCTAATTCCAATATTGCTGTGTCTCAGGGAATAGGGAGGTCTGAGGAGAGAGAGAGAAACAGGGAATGTCGGTCTGTGGGGCAGTCAGAACACACACAATGTTTACCCCTCAAGTTCATTGTCTTATATTGGTGGTCTGTGGTGTCCCGTAACAATTGCATAGTAACATCAAAGACCGCAGATCGCAGATCACCATAGCAGATATACTAATAATCAAACAGTTTGAAATATTGCAAGAATTACTACAGTGTAAGACAGAGAGGACGTGAGCTCATACTGCTGAAAAAATGGTGCCGACAGACTTGCTTGACCCGGGGTTGCAACAAACCTTCAATTTTGTAAAAAAAATGCAGTATCTGTGAAGCACAGTAGCGTGAAGCATAATACTTGTAAAACAAGGGATGCCTGCATGTCAGTTTTGTAATACAATTTTTGTTGATATCTAGCCTTTATTAACAAGAGTTGGTTTTAACTAGCAGTCCATGTTGTTATGCAGAGAGCATTTTGCTCTGCAAAATCTGCACAGCTTTCAAGAGCTCCACTCTCCTGAACTCACTTGAAACCTACTAGACTAGACTGAAACTAAAGGAAAATGGACAACTCCATTTCTTGTATTGTTAGTGAACCCTATAGCATAGCAGTAAATGTATCTCTGCTACTTAGTATCTGTGAAACAGTGAGAATGATATTAGACTCACGAAGCCTCAGTTTCTCTTTAATAAAATGGGAATGATATCTACTTCATGTCATTCTCGTGAGAATTAAATAAGATAAGAATATCATGATGAGGCCTTTAATGAAGCACAATTACACTTCAGTGTGTAATGAAACATCTGTTTTCCTTCAAATGAATCACAAGCTGATACTTTTGTCAAATGCCATAAAAAATAATTACTACAGAAATAAAATTTTTAAGAGACCAAAGACATACAAAATACAAACCAATTTTTAATTATATTCCACAGTCACTAAATTATAGTTCAATAAATATAATCAGAATAAACATAAGAAACAAGGAACAAATTATACACTGTGTGCTTATGCATAAGTATCATAGAAAATTGCTATTTTATTGCAACATTCTGAAATTGTTAACGAATCCCAACTTTAAGAGTGAAATTGTATTTCTCATATTAAACGCCTATATCTGCACTTTGAATGAATTTTGTTTACATCAACATGTAAAGTCGTAATGTCACAAACAAGCTTGCTATGTTGCACTGACGACAACATTCTGTACATCCTCTTAGCAGGGGAACTAATTTCAAAGATGTATGTCCAAAGGAATGGGAAAAGAAATTTAAAGATAATTTCAGCAAGCTAAGGTTATTTATTTTTAAATCTTATCCAAAATGAATCAAATGATGCTGCATTTTCAAAATTTGTCTTCTGTAAATTCATCAATAACTAATTCTAAAAGTTGTCCTGTAAATTAAAAAAATCATTTGGATTATTGTTGGGGACCTGTAGCCCCACACCCCTTCTTGTGTGACCAGGCCTACGTGACAATCTGCTTATGTCAGATGTCTGTGCTTATGGGATATCTGCCTCATAATCTGTTTGTGCCTGGGACGCTGTGCTCCTGGCTATGCAAGTCTACTCAAGAGTGACCTCTTATCTCCTTTCAAGTTTCTGCTTTCTTGTAAAGATTGGGGGCTTCTTTGCATCAGAGATTTTCTGACTTTGTTTCTCTTAAGATCTTACCATATTCCTGCATTCCTGACTCTTTACAATATGCCTGCTTTTTCCTATATAAGATGTAACCTAAGAATCAATAAACGAGACTTGATCAGAATACTGTCTTGTCTCCCATCTCTCACATCTCTTGTCTCATCCCATTCCCACTCCCTGCTCCAGGGTCTGTGTTGAATATCCTGTGGGTTGGGACAGATTATCTTGGAAAGATGCAATAAATGGATTTCAGATTTGTACATACAGTTGGATTGTAGCTGAGAAAATAACCTTAACATATGACACTTTTTGGTGAGGTCCGAGTTCTCGTGACTCATACAGAGCTCATGTCAGATGTGACCCACCACTGGGTTTGACAGCACCAAACTAATCTATATCCTGTCCAGCAAGGTACATCCACTGTCTTGGTTGTCATGAAAATGAAAATGTCGATTTTCTGTAAATGTTTGTTAATGCTTATCCTTAAATTCATTATTTGCCTCACCATTGAGTGGTAACACACAGTTAATGGACTGTCACCTATCTACAATGCACACATTGAGTAATAACATGCTAAGGCTGAAGAGGAGGTAAATAAATTGCAACTGTGATGATGGAGATGTTTGTATCACAGAAGCCCCATATCTGAAAGGGCACTCGCATAGTGTTTCCCTATTCCAAAGAACTCACCCAATATTGCAATAGGTAGAGACATCGGTTTATTAGACTTATGGGAGGTGCTGATGGCATCCGGTCAGCAAGAAATCCACACCACCATGAGCTAAATACAACAGTTATATAGTGAACAGATCAAAGGAGAGGTGTAAATCATTCACATGCTTATGTGTAGACCCTCACCAGACTCAGAGTTCAAAGGAGATCTGGCTGACTAGATAAGTAAACCCCTCCTGGCACCAGAATAGCTGACACCAGTGTTCTAACTCCATTTACATGCTAATTCATTTACTCAGGGCTCCTGCTTCCCACTGTCTTCCATCTGTCTTAATGGAGACGTGCCTTTCCTTACGTAAACTACCTTGGTCAGGGACAGGTTCCCAGGGGGAGGGTGAATTCTGGTATGCACCGGGAGGGAGAAATAAGTCTACATCCCACATTTACCATGCAATGTTATTATCAGAGAAACTCTGGACTATGTTAGTATAGGCAGGTCAAGAAAGGCCAATAAATGTTTTTTTCATTTCAATGAAAAATAAGTTGTTTACTAGTAGGCCTTTTTATTAAAATTTCACCATCTAACACTTCACATAATATATCACTTTTCACACAAATGTTTGCAATTTGATTACTAGGTAATAATAAGGAATAAGACGGAATAAAGATTTGAGCCAATTTCAGTAAGAGTTTCTAACAGAAACAGACTTTGCAAATAATTGTTTTACTCAAAATCCAAATAACTTACTTATATGTATTTGTCCTAAAAGAATTCTAGGCTGTGTACTTATTTACGTAACCTCTCCTTATATACAAAGGACATTAATGTGTGAGATAGAACATTGCCTTTCTTATGAGTTCAGGAGAATTCTTAATGTAGGTCCAGGAATGAGCAGTCCTGTGTTATGTACTAAATTGTTTTATTTCTCAATATTTACAATAGGAATGGACTTATATGATATTTGCTATGATGATACATCTGAAAAACACAGTCAAAATACAATAGCCTGCCATCAGATTTTCAAACCTGTCTTTTGGAGTTTGAAAAATGAAAAAAAAAAAAACCCAACAAGATCCATTTGAAACCGTTATGATGCACTTGTTGGGAAAACAGAATAATTTAATCAAGCCCTCTCGCCTTAGGTCCAGTTGGGGGTGGTGCAGCACATTTCTTTGTAAATAAGTTGTGTGGGGGTGGGGTTAGTGTACATGGGTGGCGCTGCCAACTTGGCTGGCATTTAGTGCCTCAGTGTCCACCATGTGGCCATGCTCTCCAACCTACAGCTTCCAAGGACCTGTTTGCTGGTTACCTAACTTATAGACCTGGATGTGAGGGGTCTGGTGACCCAGCCTGGTGTGTGAAGGGTTTGTGATACAGTCTGGACAACGGGCTTGAGGGGTCTGTGAGCTCCAGACCCAGCCCTAGCTCGACAATTGGCCCAGTTGGTGCAGGATTATGGGCAGGTAAAAGAGCCAGAGCTCGACAATGGGTAATGTTGGCAGGATTCCAACATTAGCCCTAGGTCTACAATTGGTGTAGTCTGCGACAGGGTTCTGAGCAAGGAAGTACAGGAGCTAAAAGCACTTGGAAGAAGGAGGAAATGTGGCTGTCCTTGAGCATATGGTGCCCGGTGGCAACTTTTCTACTGACCAGAGCCTGGCTGCTGTTAACTATGCTGCAAACTGATGGAGATTTGCGGCAGAAGGCAGGGTTGCTGGTGGATGATGTGCAGCTACTGGCAGATTCTAAGTGGAAAGCAGAGTTGTTGGAAGCACAGATAAATGTCCTGAAGGATGACATGCAGTGACTGGCCACTCCTGCCTCACACACCAAAGAAGACGAACAGCCCAGTGGTGAGTTGGGGGAAACCATGCATCTCCAGGCACAACCTGTTGTACATGAGAAATTGAGACACGAGCAGCATATTGGGACAAGAAGGACAACAGGTGGGCAATCCACAGGTGACCCAGTTCACCACCTATGTCCCGTATACCGAGGCTGAACTAGTTGACTTGGGGAGACAGTAAAGCAGCAGAAACAGGGAGAGGCCCTGGCTGCTGCAGCTATCGGACCTAGGTGTGGATGGTGTAATGTGCTCTAGAGACGATATAGTAAACACATGTCACATTTGTCTGAATGCAGAAGGCTTGGAGGGTGCCACTTAAACCTGATGGCTGGCCAGGTGCTGTATAAACCTGAGAAAAAAGTGACTCAGTGAATGCAGTTGTTCAAACTGTTGGTGAACGCTACAGAACTGGCCAAGACTGTGAGTGAATAGCCGGTGTAAGCCGAGCTGATTCAAGTAATTCAGGAGCCAGGGATGGGGCAGCTATATGCTAATAGCCAAGACAATGAAAAGGCCCTGAGGGCATTTCAGAAGTCTGGAAGGGTGCCTCACCCATCACAGGCCCTGAGGCCTAGGAGAACTGAGTTTCTCCAGAGGACAGACCTGGGGCACTGCTGCCCTCAGCAAACTGCTCGCTGCATCCCAGCTGCTCTGGCTGGAGCAATCCTGCCTCAGCATCTCCGAAGAGCAAGAGCTGAAAATCTTGGTGGTGTCCACATTGTGTTAAGTTTGCAGGCCAGCTGTATGTGAGAGCAGTGGAGGTGTGGCAGCCTCCACCTAAATTTTGGAAGATGGATGAAAAAGCCAGGGGACTCAGGCAGAGATCTGCCGCAGGGGTGGAGCCGCTGCAGAGGTCCTCTACGGAGCAATGTGGAGCAGAAAAGTGGGGTTGGAGCCCCCACAGAGAACCCCCCACTAAGGAAATGTCTAGTGGAGCCAGACACTGAATGGCGGGGCTACCACCAGAAGCCCAGAACGGGGTGGCTGCTGGCAGTGTGCAGCGCCAGCCTGGAAAAGCTGCAGGCACCAGGGCTGCCCACTAGGCTGTGCCTGGCAGAGCTGCAGGAGAGAGGTTGTCCAACACTTTAGGGGTCCAGGTGTCCCAGTATGCTTAACATTTGCCCTGTTTGGGTTTTGGATTTGTTTGGGGCCTGTTTCTCCTTTCTATTCCTCCCTTCTGGATTGGGAATGTGTACCCAATGTTGGTCCCACTGTATCTTGGAAGTAGATAAACTTGTTTTTGACTCTTTACATGTTCACAGCTGAAAAGAGTTTTGCCTTTAGTCTCAGATAAGACTTTGGACTTTTGAGTTGTTGCTGCAACAAGCTAAAGACTTTTGGGACTGGGATGGAATGTGTAATATGTGAATGTAAGGGTCGTCTATACTCACTAAGGGAGGATCGCAGAAGATTCTGAATGCATAGATTGTACAGCAAGAGACCCTGAAGGGGTGGATTGTTGGGAAAAAAGAATAATTTAATCAGGCTCTCTGCCTTAGGTCTGGTTGGGGGTGGTGTGGTGCATTCTTTGTAAATAAGTTGGGTGTGGATGGACTTAGTGCATGGACATTGCTGCCAACTTGGCTGACATTTAGTGCCTCTGGCATCCACCGCAGGAGTGACCATGCTTTCCAACCTATGGTTTCCAAAGACCTGTTTGCTGGTTGCCTAGCTTATAGACCTGTGTGTGAGGGGTCTGGTGACCCAGCCTGGCGTTTGAAGGGTTTGTGACCTGGTGTGGACAATGGGCTTGAGGGGTCTGTGAGCTCCACAACCAGCCCTAGGTCAACAATTGGCCCAGCCAGCAAGATTACAGGCAGGTAAAAGAGTACGACATGCACTCAAATTCAGTCATTTCCCACAGACACTTTTCTTTATAAGGGGTGTATTAGAATTACATCTGGTATTATTATTTTTAAAGGAAAAATTATGTTTTTGTATTTCAAAAATTTTTTTTACTCAAACTATAAGTTGAGAACTCCTTAACAATAGTGAAATAACGGGTAGACATATCTCCTACTCAGAAAAGAAACACCAAGACTAAAAAGAATAACTAAGTTACAGTTTAAAAGAAAATAGAAAGCATGAAAGTCTTTGTCCCACATACATAATGAGTTTAACGATTGAATAAAATCAATATTATCTATATGTATTTGCTGGATAAGCAATAAACTTAGATATTAATATCATATGTTTTTCTATACTTTCTGAGATAATGAAAAGGTGAAGGAACTTCTTGAGGTGCTCCTTCTGAAATGTGATAGAGGGCATTTCATTATCATGTAAGAGAATTATAATCTTGCTGTATCCTGTGGCAGAGGGCGTTTATCTTTCTTTATGTAAAAGCAGCAACAAATTATGTAAGTGGAGAATGATTATCGGTTCCTATGTCACTGAGCTAAAAACAATTACAATACTGACAAAAAGTCATCTACTTTGTTAAAAAGAATAATTAATAGATCATTTCAGGGTAGCTTTACAGAAAAGGAAAAATGAAGTGGAAAGTGGAGAGTTCCCATATCCCTTCTCTTGCTCCCCGTAATCTCCCGAGCTAACGTCCCGCATTAGTGCAGGACCGTTGTTACGATTGATGAACGAATATTGATACATTATTATTTACTGAAGCCCATAGTTTGGGGTTCACTCTTTGTGTTGTGTATTCTCTGGGTTTTGAGAAATAATGACACGTGTGCACCGCTGCAGTGTCACCCGGGGCAGTTTCACGGCTAAGAGCCTCCGCGTCCACCTGTTCACCCCCTTCTCCCCTCCTCTTTGACAGTCAGGCCCGGGGAGACCTTCTCTTGGTTCCCTAATCCCAGGGATCTGCCTCCAAATCTGGCCATGGGACAAGGGCGTCCTTTTGGTCCTTATCACGGGATCAGGGGGTCCAAGAGATCCCACAAAGCAGCTTTAGGAGAGATACAATTGAGGTGAAGCTGCCAGTTCTGCAGGCAACAGAGCTAGGCAAGTGCCTTGGATGAAAGAAATCCAGGGACATCTTGGTGCATGAGCTAACAACAACAACAACAACAAAAAGACTTCCAGGCTTAATGAAATGGTGGATCTTTTCTGTTTGCACCTGTAACTACTTAAGACAAAGATTTTCTGAATCTGGTAGGGGTTGGGGGGAGTGTCAAATCTGGCTTTGGTGACATTTCTGTGCATACGACTTTCTTTATTCTGGGGGCGGGGCCTGGAGGCCGCCTCTAGAGGAGCTCAGAGCCCGGTAGCCCGAAAGCCCGCCACCCGCGCTCCCAGGAGTCGGGCGGAAAGAGGAGCCATCACAGGGCTCCGGAACCGCGGCAGGAGAAGGCGCCTTCGCCAGGATTCGCAGGCGGGTGAGCATCTTCCCGGGCCAGGCCGTTGGGAGAAATCTGATGGCTCCGCGGATGTCGCGGCCCGCCCTCGTCATTGGAGTTTGCAGAACTCTGGGGGTACTCGCGGGGGATTCCACCGGCCCGGCGGTCTGCGATTTAAGAGCTTTGGGAGGGACTGAGAGAGGGAAACAGGAGTTCCTCGTGTCCTGGTTCATTGTCAGTCCCCGCCGCAGTTCACTGGTCTTGCCTGGGGTGGAAACCTGTGAAAGTTGTGACCTCAAGAACCATTGATAGTGGAAGATAATTGGAAGATAGGGATCCATGTAGAACTAGCCCGAGTCCCCTTATTTTCCTGGGACACAATTGCCCCAACCTTCTTGGGGAGATTTGTCTTTAGGTCTGCCACTTTTCATGACATGCTGCTCTTAGCTCTAGCTTAGTTTTCATGGTTCTGTATAATCATGATCAGTCTAAATGCCCATCTCTCTACTAGACATCAGAGGGGCATCTGCCCGGCTGAGTCATTACAGAAAATCTGTCCAGATCTCTCCTGTATATGTCCCGGATATTATTTCTTAAAACTGCACGTGAAACTGCAATTATATGAAAATGTGATGTTTAATTAAAAGTAACTACGTGATATTTCTCCCATGTGGACTGAAATGTCTTTGTTTAAGTTAGAAATAAAAAGTTCGAGTATAATCAGCACTTTAATTTATCATCATACCTTGTTAAAGGAAAATCTGAGGCACAATAAAATTTTAAAGAGTTTATTTGAGCAAGAAGCAATTCATGAATTGGCAAACACCAAACCGAAAGAGGTTTAACCTGATGATAAATTATGAGTGGGCATGTACTCTCGTTTATGGGTAAATAAAATTGATTGCAATTATGCAGTTGCCCTGTTTGATAAGTTCCTAGTTACGCGCTAAGTGTGTGGCTACTTCTGATTGGTTGAGCTTAAGTTGCTTTTCTTTGAATAGAGGTATTTACAAGAAATAGCTCGTTAAGTTTCGCTTCTGTTTGCTTTTCTTTGAATAGAGGCATTTACAAGAAATAGCTCATTAAGTTTCGCTTCTGTTTGCTTTTCTTTGAATAGAGGCATTTACAAGAAATAGCTCATTAAGTTTCGCTTCTGTTTGCAAAGCTTATGATGCCTAACCGTTTTTGTCGGCTTAGGGATTCTTCACGTCTGCTCTGCGTTTCAATTTACTTTAACAGCAAGAAAAGAAATTCCAAAGCTCTGGTTTACAAGGAGAAAAGTAATTGTACTGTCAGGAGACAAAGGTATCGTTTACAAGTGGGACAATTATTAAGTCAAAGCAAATTATTACATTGCAGTCTTCTACAGGGCAAAGCGACAATTTCTGATGTTTAGGTGTTTTAAAGGATACCTTTCCTGTAAATAGCATTACTAGGTCATTATTATAGAAGAGAAAACAAACGGCTTTACATTTTCACGTAAGTATCTGCGCTTAATTGGTCAGTTGTTGTGCATTAGAATTGCTTTTTAAAAGCCCCCTGTGATTCAAATGTATAGGCAAGGTAGAGAATCATTGTTCTAACTCATTCCTTGTAGCTGAAATAATTTCAGCTTTTTCTGCAGAAATCCTACCCTTCCTTTAAGGTTCAGTAAAAGTGCCATCACCTGCATAAAGCCGTTTCCCAAAGAAAAACACCCCTGTTCCCCACGTGGTAAGTTAATTGTAGACAAAGTTGATGACACACTATCATCACAGACACTTGTAAAGACTCTCCTATTTTATTTATTTCTTTTTTCTGTCTCATTTCTACCCCCCACACTTCCCCCAAACACCCAATCTAATTCATGTAATGTGCACAATGAGTGGTTTTATTTGTAAAACGGGTATTTTTTTTGTTACAAATATATCTAGTAAATATTTTTATTTAGCACAGTGAATAATTATATATCACAAGTTTATACCTGGTTATCACAAAGAAAGCACCCATCCATGCAACCACCACCCTAATCATGACATGGATATTACCAGCAGTGTCTGCCAATAACTCTTCTCTTCTTGCTCCACAAAAGAATCCTTTTTCTTGATTTGACAGATTATTTTTGCTTGTTATCAAACTTTGTATAAATGGAACAGTTCAAGATGTATTCTGTAGGGTCTGACCTTTTGTACTGAACATTAGGTTTTTGAGATTCATCCATGTTGTTGCCTGTAGTAGGAATTTGTTCATTGTCCATTGCTGTATAGTATTTCACAGCATTAACACACCATAGTATGTTTCCATTCTACTATTAATGGGTATTTGAGTTTACAGATTCTTTTCTGTTTTGCAATCTTTGATTACACTCCAGAGACTGTAAATTTTATTTTGTTGGGTGCTGGATATTTTTGCATTCCTCTAAAAATTCTTGAATTTGTTCTGGGACATAATTAAAATATTTGGAAGCAGTTCTGTACTTTTGGGTCTTCCTTTAAAGATTTGTTAGAGGGGATCAGAACACTGTATAATCTATAGCTAATCACTCCCCACTACTGAGGCAAGGTATTTTGAGTCCTCTGGAAATTACCCTTGAGTGATGAGCTATTCCAGTCTGGCTGTTGTGAACACTCACTATTTTCATTTCCATGAGAACGCTGGATGCTGTTTCCTGCCGTCATCTCATTTGTTGTTTTTGCTTTTGTTTTTTTTCTCTATCTGCAGGTGGTTTTCTCACACATGTCAGGGTACTATCAGTTACTGTGAGTAGTCAAGGATGGACTCTGTTGACCTCGACTTCTCTATACGTCTTTCTGCATTCTGATACTCTGTCATCTGGAGGTGTTGTCTCTGAGCTCCATCTACTCAATTTGTGGAATCCATTGGCATCTGCTTGGGGTTCCCTTTCTTAAGCCCACCCTGGAAATTTTCAGGGTAGTAAGCTGAGGAAATCTTAGGCTCAGCTATCTTGTTTCCAGAGGATTGCTGCCCTTCAGTGGGTGATAGCCAGTGTTGTCTTCCAAAGGATCTTTTTAATACACTTTATCTTTTTTTTCCTTCTTTTTAGTTTATTTCAGCAGGAGAGTAGAACTGGTTCTTGTTATTCTATGTAGGCAAGAGAGAGAACGCTGTGGAGTTAGGTTAAAAGAGATTCACATTTTGAAATTCTAAGGCATTTTGAGTTTCATTTCTTTTCTTTTTTTTCCCCCCAGAGGGCTTGAACTTGTACCGCATTGGCTGAGACTGAGGAAATGTTGATGGTGGATTAACATTATTTCTACAACCCATGCATACGAGGAAGGCTTAGGCTGTTGATCTAAGAAAGATGATGCCTTCAGAGGCTGCACTGGTTACGTTAAAGACAGACCTTACCTGCAGAGATGGCTTGGAAGAGGAAGAATCTGGTAACATTGCAGATGGAATTTGAAAAGAGATACAGGGGGAGGGCACTTTTCTTCCACTGAAGCATGAGGGAAACTGGGTTTCAGCCGTGTTAGCACTTCACAATCTCCACAGAAGGGGACATGTTTGGAGGGGCCAGGGGTGGATGGGAGGATAGGTGTGTAATTGTTCCATCGGTTAGTGTATTACTGTGTATGTTATTTAAGTATTTCTGGGGCATGAGAAATGAACAGTGAATTAGATTACAAGAGTATGAGGAAAAAAATGTTCTTTGTGTTCATATCATTAGTTCTCTATTTTTCCCAGGTCTCTGGTGACTTGCACTCTATCAAGTCACATTATGATGTTAAATAAAAGGTCCTTTATATCCCAGAATGAGGGCAAACTTGGCCTCCAACGACTGTGCAGTATTTGTACTAACAGAAGTTGCCCTGCAGAAGCTGAGACTTTTGTTTTATAGATCCTTAGTAATTAAAAAGAGATGCAGGGATTCAGGGGTGTGGGTGAAAGGCTGAACACAACCATCAGCAAATCCTTTAGCACTTTCAGTTTATGGCAAATTTTATGAGGAAGAGGAACAAACAACATAATGGGTGCATGTTTCTGCTTCAGGTTCTGCTTCAGTTCCTTACCTCTCTTTTGCTTTTTGAAAAACATTTATTTAAATCTTTTTCTTTTCTTCTTCCCTCCTCCTTCAATTTTAGTTTTTTGTTTGGGAGGACAGGATATTGGATTTCTCAGAAAACAGGGTGTATATTTAACAACAGTAAAAAAAGAAATGCTTAAAGAATGTTGATGTTTATCAGCTAAGCTTATGCTTGCAAAACTGAAACTAAATATTTGACCAGTCATTGCTGTTTTTGTAAGTTAAGTAAGTTTTTTTAAGTCATGAAACTAAGAGTTATAATTAGTCCAGTAATATAGTTCATTGTTCTTCTGAGGCTTAATTCCTAATACTGTTTTTCCAGCTGAATATTTGAAGGGCATTGTGTTCAGAGTCTATTATAAAAAGCATATAAATTGGGAAGGTTATAGAAAGAGGGAACACCATAAGACAGTGAAATAACTAAGAAAAAGAAATAAGTAAATAAATAAAAATAAGTAAATAAATAAATAATAATTGTAATGTATAATAATTTATAAAGGGATATATTTGTATATAATGTAAATGTAAGTAAAGAATGTATAAATAATAAATAAATGAGAAAGAGAAATAAGAACGGTAAAGTGTAGGGACCAAGAGAAAACTTCCTCTTCACCTCTGAAGTTTTTTAATAAAAATCACTGACAAATTTAGATCAATATGAAGAAAAGATATAACAAATTTTATTATTTATTGTGCTGGGAGATGGCAGAACATGGGGGAATCACGAGAGAGTAATGTTCCAGTTTTCCATTGGAGTCCAGAGCTTATAAACCTCTCTTCACAGGGAAACTGGAGATGAGATGTAGGAATAAATGGTTCTTAGGGGGCGTGTAATGGGTCTGGAGAACATAGTACAAAGGCCTGAGACAGTCTGTTTGTCCTGCAGAGCAGACAATGACTTATAAATGAGACTTAGGCTAGAATGGTACTGTATTTATATTTTACTTTCCACTTGAAAATTACTAGAATACAGAATAATTTTTTATGTATTTACATTGTATCCTGCAGCTTTGCTAGACTCACTTATTAGTTCTGGTAGCCTTTTGATGGATTCCTTAGAATTTTTTACGTAGACAACCATGCTGTCTGTGAATAGAATCTGTTTGACTTTTATTTCTTTTTCTTGCATTATTGCTCCCCGATAGGACCTCCAGTAAAATGTTAAGTTGGATTGATGAGAGCAGACATCTTTGCCTTATTTCTGATCACTGGGGAAAAGCATTCATTCTTTTACCATTAAGTATGATGCTAGCTGAAGTTTTCTGTAGATTCTTTTATCAGGTTGAGGAATGTCCTTCAATTCCTAATTTGTTGAGAGTTGTTATGGATGATTATTAAAATTTTCACATGCTTTTGCTGCATTTTTTAAGGTACTCATGTGTTTTCCCATCTCTTATTCTGTTAACACGGTGAATTACATTGACTTATTTTTTAATGTTTCCCTCAGTACTTCTCACTGTGTCTTTTACTCTGAAGGTAAATCTGGATGGTTTATATGTTTCTTTTTTTTTTTTTTTGTGACTAGTAAGGGGATCGCAACCCTTGGCATGGTGTCACCTGCACCGCGCTCAGCCAGTGAGCACACCGGCCATCCCTATATAGGATCCGAACCCGCGGCCTCGGCGCTCCCAGCACCGCTGTGCTCCCAGCACCGCTGCGCTCCCAGCACCACACTCTCCCGACTGAGCCACAGGGTTGGCCCTATATGTTTCTTTTTCATCCTGATTTCTACTTTTTGTTTCTTGTTCTCTCATTAACTCTTATTCCAATAACTGGAAGATTCCCTGGGGGAAAAATTCAGTTTTCCATATCTCTAGCCCTCTTTGGGCCATTGGTATCATTTATGGACCCAAACCTTTTGTGAAAGGGGGTTAGCAGTAGGAGAGCTGAAGGACAGCTGAGCCTAGAGTTGATTCTATGATAAATTTATTTTTTTCTCCCTAACACCTTCATGACATTGAGATTCTGATATTTGTCTTTTACAGGGAAAACTCGTCAGAGAAAATGTCTAGAAATTATAACTCATGTAACCCTTGCCAAGGTTAATTGTTGTTTTCTCATTATTGCGGTCCTGACTACATGCGTTATTGCATTTTCTGTTGTTTTGTCAGGTAAGTTACTTGTTCTCTAAACTATGCAGTATTTTCCACACATTTACACTGTCAATAAATATTTATTGAGCTCCATTTTGTGCCACTGTGTGAAGTGCCTTCTGGGAACTTATATTCTACCAGGAAGATGCATATAATAATAAATAAAGGAAGGGGTAGAACAGGCCGCAGTATGCATAGGATGCCCATGGTAAGTCTCCTTGGGGAGATGACATTTCATTAACCTCTTGAAGGAGATGAAGGAGCCTATCCCAGACAGAGAACACGGAGAGTGAACGTCCTGAGGAGGATCTCCTGGCTGGTTTGAAGAGCAGCGAGGGGGCTTCTATGGCTAATGCAGACGAGGATAGAGAAGAAGAGTAATACGGTAGGCAAGCAGGGCAGGATGGGAGTCCCCTTGTCAGTCATTTAAAGACTGGCCTTCACTTTTAGTGCCACAGGAAGATTAGGAAAAGGGAAGTTGTAGGACAGGAATCTCATGATGTGTCTTTCATTGTAGAATAATCGTTTGACTGCTGTACTGAGAATAGAGTGTTAGGAGACAAGGGTATTAGCTGGGACACCTATTAGGAAAATCTTGTAGAAATCAAAGGGAGAGATGATGATGGCGTAGACCTGATGATAACAAGAGAGTCAGCTTGTCTTTTGAAGCTTTGAAACCAGGCATTGACTTCTATGCTACAAAAGTCCTGGATGTGTGTGTTCTGAGCTGTGAAAGTCCTACATCATGATTTTGGCTAGATCTTCTGGATAACTCGCTGCAGCTTTTACACCAGCCCTTGCTGCTACACCTTACATTTTGATGTTACGGAGCTGCCTTCCTCTTTAAACTTCACGAACCTATCTCTGCTAGCTTCAGATTTTTCGTCTGCAGCTTCCTAACCTCTCTCAGCCTTTGTAGAACTGAAGACAATTAGGAACTTGCTCTGAATTAGGCCTTCGCTTAAGGGAATGTCATGGCTCATTTGATCTTCTGTCGAGATCACTAAAATACTCTCCATCTCAGCAATAAGGTGGTTTCGCTTTCTTATCATTCATGTGTTCACTGAAGTAGCACCTTTAATTTCCTTCCAGAACGTTAACTTTGCATTCACACCTTGGCTAACTGTTTGGTGCAAGAGGCCTAGCTTTTGGCCTCTCTCAGCTTTCAACATACTTTCCTCACTAAGCTTAATCATTTCTAGCTTTTGATTTAAAGTGAGAAACATGAGACTCCTCCTTTCACCTGAACACTTAGAGGCCATTGCAGGGAGGCCTGAGGAGAAGGAGAGAGATGGGGAAAGGCCAGTGAGTGGAGCAGCCAGAACACACATAACATTTAATCATTAAGTTTGCCATCTTATATGGGCGTGGCTCACGGTGCCCCAAATAATTACCATGGTAACGTCAGAGATCACTGATGACAGATCACTAAAACAGAATAATAATGGAAAAGCATGAAATATTGTGAGGATTACCAAAATGTGACAAGAGTCAAGAATGACCACATGCTGTTGGAAAAATGGCACCAACAGATTTGCTCGACATGTTAGCCCAAACCTTCAATATGTAAAAAACGCAACATCTGCAAAATGCAATAAAACGAGGTATGCCTGTACTTAAAAAGGAAAAAAAAAATCCTCATCATTTGTATATGGAGGCAATAGGTCCTCAGCATTGTGGGGCACATTTAGGGACTGCTCAGGGAGAGACAACATCAGTAAGGAACTGTATACGTGTTCCTATCGTATTAGTGGCCTTCAAGAGTTTGTTGTTCCTGTAACTCCTAAGATGTAACCTAAAATATTTTGAAAAAGTAAGTATCCCCTGGCAAATTTATGTGTTATCATTTAACATTTTTCATCAAACATTTAAATAGTTGCAAATGATATAATTTCTAGCACATTGTAAATGTTGACATGCTTAAATTAATCTGTTACATTGTTCTTTTAAATATATCTATATAATATGGTTGTGATTTGATACCTACCATTATCTATTTTAAAAATACATGAACCAAAACTTCCTTAATCTCAGAAAATTTTTACTTTGTTCATTTTCTTCAAATACCAATTTTAAATTTTTTTCTGCCACAAAATATGTATATACATTATTATTTTATTTTTAAAAATCATAAGACCCTAAGACTTTCTCAAAATGATTTCTTAAGAGAGAAGTACAGTTTTTAGTAATATTCAATATTTTAAAGCAACTTAATATATTACAAATTTTGATAATTATCAAAAGAAAAAAATTATGTATTATTAAAAATATTTAATATGTGAATTAATCCATATTCTGCTGCCAATAATTTGCCATAATGCAATATCATGTACAGCTAAAGCTATGAGTTAATTACTAGTTGGGCAGTATGACAAAAGACATGCTAATTCTTTTCTAAGTTCCTGCACATAGTGTTTATAACTGTGATATTTGTCTTTGGAGTGATTAAATTAGAATCATTGATGAAAACTCTGAGATAACTCCATGACTAAAACTAAACATCAACATGAAATTTTTCCTGTGACTATAATGAAGTGGTCTTAACTACTAATCTTTTCCTTCCAAAAAACTTGATTGGTCCAATAGGTAGCATATAATTTTATTTTTTGTTAATAACAGAATAACATATTAAACACTTTGTATGAGGAAATAAGCTGAGAAATGACTGTAACTGGAGTAGTTATTTCATATTATTTTATAAAATTAGCTTTAACTACCTTAATGAATAACGCACACCCAGTCTAAAAAAAAAAAAATAAGGTTAACATTTTACCAATGGATTTTATTCAGTGGAACCTAAAGTATTTCATAATCCCTGAAAACAGTTTTTGTTATATTAAAAGAAGCAGCAGTACTTAAAAAGTGATACTAAAAGCTGTTTGCTTTTACCCTCTTATTTCATGACTATTCCTAGGGGTGAGAATTGGGAGTGACTATAAAGAATTGCTTATCTTTAAATATGAGGGGAAATAAGAGCCATTTTTTCTATTCAGTATTTTTTTACCAAATCCCTTTCTGCTTTGGTCTCATTAGACCTTCCAAAAAGCAATACCTTCTTTCTTGGATGCTAAGGGAGGAAAAGATGATGTTATAAAACAAAAACGTGTGTTCCTCCCATAGCCTCACTCTGAAATCTTGCTGATTGCAGAACATCTCGTAACAAGGGCCAAAAAAACTATTATACATATTTAATGAAAATATATATAAAACAGAAAACTACAGGAAGTCCTCGATTGTATTTTGGTACCAAAAACTATTTTGAATTATACTATGTTTTGTCCACTGGAAGAAGGTTTTATACCCCCAGAAATGTACCATAGTAAAAATTCAGGAAACCTAAGGAGTCTGCCTTTCTTTTGTTTAGGGGAAGAAGGGCTAATATAAAGGAGGATCGGGAAAGAGAAAATCTGTATGATCCTAGGAGAGAGTAGTATAGTACTACAGAAGTTGATGTTATAAAAACTTATTTCCTTGAAACTATTAGTGTTATTGTATACGTCAGAAAGTCAGGGGTACAAGTACCTAGCTTGAAGACCACTGGACTAAGGACTGTTCTGCTTAGGAAAAGACTCCTAGTGATGTTAGGAAAGCAACAATTGAATATACACACTTTGAAATTGACCTCAGGATAGTAAGCAGAAAAATAAAAGAGATGAGAAAATGTATTTTTTTTTTTTTTGTCCTTTTAGAGACCGGCCGCACCGCGCTCAGCCAGTGAGTGCACCGGCCATCCCTATATAGGATCCGAACCCGCAGCAGGGGCGCTGCTGCGCTCCCAGTGCCGCGCTCTCTCAAGTGCGCCACGGGCTCGGCCCGAGAAAATGTATTTTTTACTTCATTATGATTGTCTTAACTTTTAGAGAAAAAGGCAACAATAGAGCATCATGTGTATGCTGTCTGCCCAGAAAACTGGATTGGATTTGGAAGCAAGTGTTTTTATTTTTCTGAAGATGCAAGAAATTGGACTTTCAGCCAGACCTTCTGTGCCTCATTAGAAGCCAGTCTTGCTCAGTTTGAAACCATGGAAGAATTGGTAAGAAATGTTTTTGGATCATGTTTCCTCCTGAAAGGGTAGGCTGCAGAGGGTGAAAGCTGAAGGATAAAGAAGGATCCCATTCCAGGCAGAATTTGGGGCATGAGATGTATGTTAGTGTCTCACATTTGTTATATTTTCTGCCTGGGACACTGCTAGACATTTTAATACATTTTCTCATGTAATCCTCGTAGTTAACCTGCAGGATTAGATGTGTTTTTCCCATTCTACTGAGAAAT
Source organism: Galeopterus variegatus (assembly GCF_000696425.1). Classification (NCBI taxonomy): domain Eukaryota; kingdom Metazoa; phylum Chordata; class Mammalia; order Dermoptera; family Cynocephalidae; genus Galeopterus; species Galeopterus variegatus. The sequence goes on along the minus strand of NW_007738552.1, from coordinate 11,544 downwards.
AAGGTAATCATGTAATTTGCCATCCAAGTTTGGACATCTTGGTATTGTAAATGGGTGTTGTTAATATGCTGGAATGACAGATATAAACTGGGACTTTCCCATTTAAACTGGGGGATGGTTACTTTAAATAAAGTAATTTAGGATTGGAAGAATTGAGAACTAGTCTAACTCCAAAGTCTGTGCTTCTCAATAACACCATGCTCCCACCCAAAAAGAGAAGGCTGTAGGATCAAGACTCAAGAGTAATACGAGAGAAAGAGATACGTGTTTTCACTTTCTGTGTTTTATAATAGAAGTTCCTCAGAAGATACAAAGGCTCTTCTGATCACTGGATTGGCCTTAGCAGAGAACCATTACATCACACTTGGAAATGGACAGACAGTACTGAATATAATTTCTCGTATGTTTTGAGACTCCTTTTCCTTTAATGTTTATATGTGGTTGTGTGTGTGAATTATGTTTTGGGGGTGAGAAGTGTAATATCATGGAAAACTTACTGTAGTATGAGATAAGAAATATACTTTTTATGCTGCTCCATTTATTAGCTATGCCTTTGGGAAGACTTTACTAGTGATTTCAGTTAAAATCTTTGATATGATGACGTCTGACATAGTTCTTGGACTTTGAATCACTGGTGTAAAACTTTCCTTTGCTGAAATCCTATTCAGGATGTAGACAGAACAGCTGGTGCACAGCAAGGGTTCTAAAATCTTAGGAAGCCACAGGAGAACTGGTGTCCACAATACTCTTAAGTCCACACTTCCAGCTGCCGCATCTATTCATAAAAGGAAAGTCTCCAGGAAGCTTGTGGGAATCACTCCTAGTGTTTTGTTACCAGAAGGACACTAGTAACAGTTCCTTGGGTTGTGGGCATTTCCATGGTGTAATTTGAATGTAACTATTACATTGGAGCAGATGAAATGTAGGGACCCAGTTACTTCCATCAATCAAAGCTAAGCCGTTTTAATCATTCACTAGTAAGCAAATATATATATATATATTTACACATGTATTAAACAGTTCAGGAGAAGACTGAAAATAATCTTCTCTGAAAGCCACTGATAGCAGCAGTTAATTTGAGTACAAAAGCAGGCATAGCAAACCCCAATGAAATGCCTAATCCACAACACAACTGGGTTTGGTATGGATGAATGATAAACTAGTGCTATTCAAGCAAGGACCTTGAGAACATAAAAGAAACTGTATATAGCAATGGTGTATATTATTAAGAGGCAGTATTAATAACAGACATTTGTTTTTCTCTTATTCACATTAAAAAATATAGAGTAGGGGTGCTGAAGATTATATTGGAGGAACAAATGTAGATGTCCAGTTTATGAATATTGAATAATTTTGTGTTTGGTTTTAGGGTTGCCATCAGAGGAGTTGGAGAATCTGCCTACCTGAATGAGTTAGGAGTCAGTAGTGCCAGCGTCTACACAGAGAGGAAATGGATTTGTAGCAAGCCAAACAGTCATAGTTATAGTTGCCAAAGTGCCTTAAGCTCTTCATCCACTGTAATTTGTTATATACAGTTGCTGCTCTGTTTTTTTGGGTCTGCCTGAAGGAAATGGCTAATGGACATCTGTGGTCAGCACCCAAGGACGTGTTCACTTGGTGAACTCACATATGAGTTAACAACCAAGAAATATCAAGGATTACAAACAATCCTTGAGAACGTTTGAAGTTCTGAGAACACTTTCTTGGGATGTTCCCAGGAGGTGCATTATAGATAACCAAGTGCTTGAGAAGGGAGGTAACGGCCTTCTGCTCTTGAGAAAAATATAACAGAATTTATGCATCAATGCTTATCTTGCATGCACTGCTTGCTACATGTAATAAAAGCTGTAACAGCAGCTGGGTCGATGCTACTTGCCTGAGAAGAAGGCAGTGGCCCCCCGCTCTTCACGTGCACCTCATCTGCTATGTCTTCCTTCATGTCTCCGATCATTTTAATCTACATCTGCCAAAAATATTAATGTCCATTTATAATATCTGTTGACAGCAAAAATAAAAAATATCATAGAGTGGCATAATACAGGGATTTGAAGAGCATGATTCTAAATTAAATAAATGTTTTTGTATGAATTGATACTTAATATTTTGAACCTCGGGTATAATCAGTCTCAATCTCCACCCCTATGACTACATATAAAATTTTCCTATACAGGCAGTTCTTGCTTTGCATACAGAGGAGCATAAAAATGAGTGTGCTAGCCGAAACCACTCAATGTTTTTAATAATGAATGAGGAGACTTCTGGTCAAGATGGCAGAATAGACCATCCCCAGCATCACTCTCTCCCACAAATCAACCAATTTACAATTTAAAAAGGCAACGACAGTCAGGCTGGGGCTGCTGGAGCTCAGGGGAAGAGGAGGAGAGACCTACAGAGTGCATGAAGGTGGGAGAAGCCACGATGAGAGAAAGAAAAAACTGCTCTGAGCATTTCTAATCCCAGCCACTTCCAGGCTGGAGCTGCTGACTGCATGGAGCAGGAGCTGACAAAAGCTGCAGCTGTGTCCTTTGGATGGAGTTGTCTGGAGGTGGCAGGGGAGAAGAGGGCCTTGGTGGCCCCCAGGCCAGCAAGACCACTAACAGGGTTCCCCTGGATCCACACAGGAGTGAGAGCCACAACAACTGATAAAAAGGAGCCACTCAGAGGCCAGTGCATCATCACGAGGGACCAGAGCATGGGAAGAAAAATTTGCAGACTAGATGTCCTACGAAGTACTAGTATCTATAATATATAAAGAACTCTCAAAACTTACCAACAACAACAAATCCATTTAGAGAGTGGGTACAATGATTTTTTAAACAAACACCCTGGAGGTAAAGCAAACATTTTTTACAGATTAAGGGCACAGTCCTCCATGAGACTGCCCTCACTTCAGACACCAGCTAGAAATTCAGAAGTCCCCAAGCTACCCTCACTTTTGACCAGGTAGTTATAAATTTGGGGAATCCCTCTACCCCATCAGGTTCAATAATTCACTAGAATGACTCACAGAACTCAGAAAAGGGTCACATTTAAAATTATGATTTTAGTATAATAAAAGGATAAATCAGAACCAGCCAGAAGAAGAGAGACATAGGATAAGGTCTAGGAGGGTTCCAAACATGAATTTCTAGTTGTTCTCTCCCCATGTAGTCAGGATGAGTTACCCTCCTGTCACACTGATGTGTCACATTATGCAGAGTATTGCCAACTAGGGAAACCAACTAGAGCTTCTGTGTCCAGAGTCTTCCCAGGAGTTTCATTACATAGGTATGATTGATTGAATCGTTGCCCTTAAGGTTGTTCTCAAAATCTAATCACACTCTGCCCCTGAAGTAGGGCTAATATTGCATGCCTCAAAGCCTCAACTGTCTACTCACATGGTTGTAATTTCTGGTGTGGCCAGATTACCTTAGCGTAATCTAATAAAGATGCTTTTGTAGATTTAGAGGTTAGCTCCCAGAAGCTGGGAGAAAAGCCAGCTTTCTCTGGGTTTATACTTCAGAATGTGCAAAAGGCAAGGATAAGAGAATGTATATTTAACAGATATATGCTGTATATATTATGCTATACTATATATGTTGTAAATATTGTATATTACATAAGATAAATATATAATAGGAATTGGCTCATATGGTAACAGAAGCTAGAAGTCCTATGATCTACTCTCTGCTGATCAGTTGATTTATTTCTGATCCATTTATTCTATTTCCACTGGTCTATAGGTCTGTGTTTATGAAAGTACCATACTGTTTTGATTACTGTAGCTTTATTATACATTTTAAAAAGAAGAAGAGTGATACTTCCAGCTTTTTTGTTCTTTCTCAAGATTGATTTGTCTATTTGTGATATTTAGTGGTTCCAAACACATTTTAGATTTTTTTTTCTACTTCTGTAAAAAATGTCATTGGGGTTTTGATGTGTGTTGCATTGAATTTGTAGCTCACTTTGGGTAGCATGGGCATCTTAACAGAGTAAATTCTTCCAATTTGTGAATATCTGATGTATTTTCTTTTGTTTGTGTCTACTTTTAATTTCTTTCATCAATATTTTGTAATTTTTAGTGTGTAAGCCTTTTAATTAAGTTTATATCTACATATTTCATTCTTTTGATATTTTGGTAAATGGTATTGTGCTATGGGCTGAATGTGTGTCCCAAAATTTATATGTTGAAACCTAATTGCCAATGTGATAGTATTGAGAGGCAGGGCCTTTAGCAGGTGATTAGAGAGTGAAGCTTCATGGATGGGATTAAAACCCTTATAAAAGGGCTTGAGGGAGTGGTTTTGCCCCTTTTGCCTTTTGGCCCCCAGCCATGTGTAGACACAGCGTTTGTTTCCTTCAGTGGATGTAGCAACTATCTTGGAAGCAGAGAAAACAGGCCTTCATTAGACATTGAACCTGCCCGCACCTTGATTTTGGACATCCCAGCCTCTGTAGCTAAGAGCAAAATAAATTTCTGTTCTTTATAAACTACCAAGTCTCAGGTATTTTGTTATATCATCACAAATGAATGAAGGCAGATTGTTTTCCTAGTTTCCTTTTCAGATAGTTTCTTATTAATGTATAGAAATGCAACTGATTTTTGTGTCATGTCTCTTTACTGAATTTGCTTATTAATTTTAATTTTTTTGTGTGTGGAGTCTAGGTTTTTCTGTGTATAAAATCATGCCATGTGAAAACAGGGATGATTTTACTTCTTCCTTTCTTATTTGGATGCCTTTTGTTTTTTCTTGCCTAATTGCTCTTGCTAGGACTTCCAATACTATCTTGAATAGAGGTGAGAATGGGCATCCTTGCCTTGTTTCTGATCTTGGTAGAAATGTTTCACGTCTTTACTGTTGAGTATAATATTATCTGTGAGCTTTTTATATATGGCCATTATTAAGTTGAGGAACTTTCCCTTCATTAATAGTTTGTTGAGAGTTTTTTATTATGAAAGGATATTGAATTTCATCAAATGCTATTTCTGCACCAATTCAGATGATCATGTGATATTTGTACTTCATTCTGTTAATGTGATATATTGAGTTAATTGATTTTGCTATGTTGAATCATTCTTTTATTCCAGGGTAGTAATTCTAGCCATTGCTTTTTTCTACTCCTATTTTTGTGTGTTTTGTTGTTGTTTTTGTTATTGTTTTATATTTATAGGTTTTGATTCTTTTCTACTTTTGTGTAATTTCTATAGGGTTTTTTGGGTTATTATAGGGCTCACTAAAATCATATCGTATAGGTCTATCTTAAACTCATAACAATTAAACTTCACTTTCATACATAAACTCTATACTTTGTCTTCTCTCCCCATCATGTTATTGATGTCTATTTTTATTTTATATTCCTTAACATATTTTTAGTTATTTTTAATACTTCTGACTTTTAGCTTTTATGCTAGAATTAAAAGTGATTTACCCACCACCATTACATCAATACAGTATTCTGTATTTGTCTATGTATTTATCTTTACCAATGAGTTTTACACTATCTTCTGCTATTATGTTTTTGTTTATCATCCTTTCATTTCAAGTTAATGAATTTCCTTTTCCATTAGCATTTCTTGTAAGGTAGGTCTAGTGGTGATACGGTCCCTCAGCTTTTGTTTGGGAAAGTTTTTATCACAACTTTGGTTGAAGAACTGTTTTGACAGTTATAGTATTCTAGGGTGACAATATTTTCCTTTTGGCACTGAATATATCAGCCCACTGCCTTCTGGCCTACAAGATTTTTTCCAAAAAGTCTTTTTATAGTCTTATGAAGGTTTGTTTTCTTTTGTACATGACAAATTGCTTTTCTCTTGCTACTTTCGAAATTTTTTCTTTGTCCTTAACTTTTGACAATTTGATTATAATGTGCCTCAATGTGAATTTCTTTGGGTTTATTTTATTTGGTGTTCTTTGAGATTGTTGGACTTGATGTCTATTTCCTTATCCATATTTGGGAAGTTTTCAGCTGTTATTTCTTTGAATAAGGTTACTGGTTCTCTTACTCTCTCTCATCCTTTGGGACTCCCATAATGCATAAGCTTTCTTGACTCTTATTCATTGTTTTGTTTGTTTGTTTGTTTTGCTGTTCTGGATGATGGATGATTTCCAGTGAGTTCAATGAGTTGTGTTCCAATTCATTAAGCTTTTATTAATGATTAAGCTTGATCTAGTCTGTTCTTGAATATTGAAATTCTCATTTTGTTCAGGCATTGTTCTGAACTCACTGAGTATCTTCATTTTAGTTATTTTAAATTTTCCATCAGGTAAGTCATATCTCTTCATTTGATGAGGATCAGTTTCAGAAGATTTATCATATATATATATATATAAATTGGAGCATATTTCCCTGCTTCTTCATTTTCCTTGACTCTCTGTGTTGGTGTCTTTCCATTAGACAAAACGGTTTTTTTCCAGCCTTCACAGACTGGCCTCACGTAGGATGAGAACCTCACCAATCATATCGGAGATTCTTGATGCCTCTCAAACCTTCATGCTACTTGAAACCACAAGTTTTGTTCTAGGCTTCTAGGAATCTAGCACATGTCAGGTCCTATCAGTGTTCTGAGGCAGGTGAAATAAAACCCAGTCCCTCAAGTGGCAGCCAGAAAAGTTGGAGTGCTATTTGTGTGGTCCAACTTTTTCTCCACAGGGAAAAGCTGCGAGCTTAGTCCCTCATTCTAGGAGCTCATATGAAAAATAAAAGTACTATCAACTTTATCACTTTGCACCAGCCAAAGCGGGGAACTGTGGAAAGTGCCTATGTGCTCATTAAAAACTGCTGACTTGTTTTGTGTAGCCCCCAGGGGATTAGCATATGCTGTATCTTGTAGCTCACCATGACAGGCAAGTTAAAAGCCAGTTTCTTAGGCAGCACCCAGAAAAGTTGAGATGCTGGATATTTGGTCCAAGTCCTTTACCCCTTAAGGAAGAAGTTATGAGCTGGAGGTTTCCTCCTCATCATATGGCATCATACCAATGAACAACCAGATGTCCTGCAGTGGGTGAATAGTTACACGGTGTTACAAACATACGTTGAAATACTACTCAGCAACAAAAAGGAATGGATTATTTACATATATATATATATATATATATATATATAAAACAATTTGGTTGAACTCCAAGTCAATCACAAAAAAAATGTATACTGAATGATCTCATTTACGTAATATTCTTGAAATGACAAAATTTATAAAGGGAGAATGGGGGCAATGGATGGATAAGCAGCTAAGAAAAGGTAGTGTGGCTGTAAAAGAGCTAAAGGATGGATCCTTGTGGTGATGGAATGGTTCTGATCCTTATCACGACAATTTCATTATTTTAGTTGTTGTATTACACTTTAGTTTTCAAGATGTTACCACTTGGAGAAACTGAGTAAAGAGAACATGGGATCTTCCTGTAGTATTTCTTACAACTGCATGTGAACATGTAATGAGCTCAAATTAAAAATTAATTATAAAACAAAGGTAATATAGATGAAGCAAAGAATAATTCATCCTGTTTATGCACACAAAGTCAGGACCTGCTACATCATTTGCAAGAGCCGGTGCAAAATAAAAATGGGAAATGCCTGTTCAAAAATTATTATTAGTTTTAAGACATTCATGGTAGAGCACTTTTAGCATGAGGAACTGTGCTACTGCATGGTTTGCATGTATATGTAGCTGGCCCTGCACACAGAGTAATTTTTTTGCCCATTAACAATTCACCATTGACTGTTCAGGCTCATTGTATTGGCTTCTTCACGAAGACAATTTTCTTTTACTTCTCTGCTGAGTTATTTAACAGTAGTTGCTTTGCTTAAAACATTTTTTCTCAGATCCTTTTCAGGATGCAGTAGGATGCAGCACATCATTTCTCCTACCCTTTAAGAAACATTAATATTCAGAATATTTTAAACCCAGGTACTGGCCAGTCAGCACGGTCTCTGGCCAGTGTTCTATATTTGAGGAAATGGCATTGTCTGAGACCCAAAGAAAATGATTATAGGCATTTTCCAGATTATAGGCATCACCAGAGAGGTTTCAGATGGTGATGTTCATAATATTTTATAAAGTAGGTATGAATTACTAGTCACTTAATAGTAAGTATATTCATATCTGAAGTTTATTGCTCATCTTTACCTAAACCATAGATTTCATTCCTCAGAACAAACCTACCGAAAAAGATAGTATTATATTCCTTCTATTCATATAGATCTTGATCTGAAGTTTATTGCTCATCTTTACCTAAACCATAGATTTCATTCCTCAGAACAAACCTACTGAAAAAGATAGTATTATATTCCTTCTATTCATATAGATCTTGAGGCTTAGAGAGCTTAATTAATATGCTGTAATAATGTTTGTGTAATAATAAATTGCCACAAACTAGTGGTGCTTTGGTCTGAATGTTTGTTTTGCCCTTCCCCCTTTCGAATTTATATATTGAAATCCTAACCCTCAAAATGATGCTATTAGGAGGTAGGGCCTTTAGGAGGTGATTTGGTCATAAAGGTGGAGCCCTCATGAATGGGATTAGTGCCCTTATAAAAGTGATCCCAAAATCTCCCTTGTCCCTTCTCCTGTGTGAGGACCCACCTACAAGACACCACCTATGAACCAAAAAGCAGCCCTCACCAGACACCGAATCTGCCAGGACTCTGGTCTTGGACTTCCAGCCTCCTGATCTGTGAGAAATAAGTTTCTGTTGTTTATAAGCTACCCAGTTTATGGTATTTTATTATAGCAACCCAAATAAATTAAGACAAAATGGTTTTAAAAACCACAGATTATTATATTACAGTTCCGGAAGTCAGAGGTTAAAAATAGATGTTTCGGGGCTAAAATCAAGGTGTTGATAGGGCTACATTCCTTCTGGAGGCTCTGGGAAGAATCTGCTTCTTTGTCTTGTACAGCTTCTGGAGGCCATCTGTGTCCTTAGCTGTGTCTCCTTGCTCCAGAGCATCTTCAAATCTCCCCCTGACAGTGACACTCCTGCTTTTCTCCAGTGAGGACCCATGGGATTAGAATAGGTCCATCTGGATAATCCAGGATAATATCTCCTTTTGCCACATAGGGCAACACATTTACCCCAATGTTTTGGGGATTAAGACATCTTTGGGGGCTATTAGTCTGTTCACCATATATGAGTAAAGTTAAACTATCAGGCTACAAAATTTGTATTTGAATTGGTCTTGTTTTGCCCCAAAGTCTGTGTTTTTTCACATCATAATCCACTGCCTTTTATATTTGTCATTCATGAAATATCTCTACTATTCATCCTGTTGTCAAAGGTGGAAAAGCCCAAGGGAAGAGGGATGGAGGTCAACTGAGAGTAAGTAGTTTTCATGAACTTTTGCTGTTTCTGGTAACTTTTTATTAGCTATTTCAAGAAATCCAAATCTGATAATATGACTTTCATATTAGTCAGTATACTCACTTCTATTGAATAGTAAGACAAGGGACTTTTTCTTTTATATCCAGTCAGTGAGTCATGAATTTCTACCTCCTAAATGTAGCCTCAATTTAAAAAAAAATATGGGGGGTGGGGAGGAGTGAAAAAATCTCTTTCATAGGTGAAATTAAATTTCCTCTGTCTGTGTACTTTCCCTCACACTGTGACCACATGAATACATGTCAAACTGTATCTGACGTGTGATATCAGCTATTAGACATAGGGTTGCATAGAGAGTAAACAGGATGATATGGCTTAACAGTTATAAAATTTATAACACTTAATATAAAGCTCTTGTGGTCATTGGAAAGTTATTTTCTCACATTTCTTCTTTCATATTTGTGCTCAAGCCTTCTCAGATTTCAGGTCGTCTCGCAGTTACACCGAGGATGTATTCTCTCTTCTCTGGGCCTAACTGAATGAAGTTTCCTATAACTGGAATGCTTCTCCCTCCACCTCAGATGCCCCGTTTTCTCAGTTAGCTAACTCCTACTCATTCTTTCGGTTGTAAATTTAATCAGCACTTTTGTTGAGAAAACTTATTCTGGTTAGGTATGGGACTTTGAACTTTGGACTGTTGAGTTGAAATGACTTAAGCCTTTGAGGATGAAATGAATGTATTTGCATGTGAAAAGGACATGAGTTTTGGGGGGGCCAGGAGCAGAATGTTTTCTCAGTTAGCTAACTCCTACTCATTCTTTCGGTTGTAAATTTAATCAGCACTTTTGTTGAAAAAACTTATTCTGGTTAGGTATGGGACTTTGAACTTTGGACTGTTGAGTTGAAATGACTTAAGCCTTTGAGGATGAAATGAATGTATTTGCATGTGAAAAGGACATGAGTTTTGGGGGGGCCAGGAGCAGAATGTTTTCTCAGTTAGCTAACTCCTACTCATTCTTTCGGTTGTAAATTTAATCAGCACTTTTGTTGAAAAAACTTATTCTGGTTAGGTATGGGACTTTGAACTTTGGACTGTTGAGTTGAAATGACTTAAGCCTTTGAGGATGAAATGAATGTATTTGCATGTGAAAAGGACATGAGTTTTGGGGGGGCCAGGAGCAGAATGTTTTCTCAGTTAGCTAACTCCTACTCATTCTTTCGGTTGTAAATTTAATCAGCACTTTTGTTGAAAAAACTTATTCTGGTTAGGTATGGGACTTTGAACTTTGAACTTTGGACTGTTGAGTTGAAATGACTTAAGCCTTTGAGGATGAAATGAATGTATTTGCATGTGAAAAGGACATGAGTTTTGGGGGGGCCAGGAACAGAATGTACTGTATTGAATTCTGTTCCCCCCAAACTCACTGAAACTTGAATTTGGTCCTGGGGTCCAATTTTTGTGTATTGGAAACTTAGCCCCCACTTTGATTGTTAAGAAGGTGGGAAATTCTATTATGGTAGTTGAAAGGTGGAGCCTTGGAGAGGTGATTAGATTGTAGGACCCTGCAGTAGTGAATGGATTAATAATGGTGGTCAGGGGCATGGTTCTGAGGGCTTTAAAAGTAGAAGAGAGTCTGTCTCTCTTTCTCTGCTTCCACCATCTTCCCATGTGAGACCCCTGGGTCACTGTTGCCACCACCAAGGTCCTCACCTGTTGTGTTCATGGACTTTGGACTTCCCAGTCTCAGAAATTGTAAGCAATACATTTTCTTTTTCTTCATAAATCACCCAGGTTCAGTTATTTTGTTATAAGGAACACAAAATGGACTAATACAGACATATTTTGAAGTGGATGAAATAAGCACTAAATAAAGTTGATACTATTTTCAGAGTTGTATTTTCAGATTTGCCTACTGGGTAACATTTATTTATAACCACAAAAATAGCACTTGCTGTGCTTTTGTGGTCTTTCAGGGTTGTAAACAGAGTGCCAAAAACTTTGAGATGCCCAACATGCATGCTCCCTGCTGAGGCTGAAAAAGGTTATGCTCTGCCTTCTTCTTTCGTCTCTTATATTGTAAACCTGTCCTTTTTGCTGTCTATTTAGTACTACTATTTTTGTGCTTTTCATTCGTGATTTTACTGTTTACAATGTTCTCCAAGCATAGAATGAAGTACTGTCTAGTATTCTTTTTTTTTTAATTTTTATTTTGTCAATATACAATGTATATGATTTTTATGACCCATC
>NW_007738551.1:42223-43105 GCF_000696425.1 Galeopterus variegatus | reverse complement strand
AGGCAGGCCGGGCTGAGGGTGCCCACGGGGGGCGGGTGTCTTTCTTTCTTTCTTGGGGGCCCAAGGGGAGGTCAGACCAGGGCCTCCTGCCTGTTAGTGGCAGGGGAGGCCAGGAGGGGCAAAGGGGGGCTAGAAGAAAGAAGGAATCATAGAAAGACAGGAAAGAAAGAGAGAGAGAGAGAGAGAGAGGAGAGAAAGAAAGGAAGGAAAGAGGGAGATAGAGGGAGAGGAAGAGGGAGAGAGAGAGGGAGAGGGAGAGAGGAAGAGAGAGAGAGAGACCCCAAAGAAAGAAGGAAGGAAGAAAGGAAAGAAGGAATGAAGGCAAGAAACAAAGAAAGAGCCCCCAAAGAAAAAAATAAAGAAGGATGGATACAAGGAAGGAAAGAAAGAAAAGGCAGGAAGGAAGGAAGCAAGAAAAGAGTCCCCTAGTTCCCCCTGGCCTGGACTGACCTGCCTCTAACTAGCCCCCTGTTCTGGCCTGGCCTAGCCTGGCCTTCCAGTAAGGGCTCTCCTGGCCTGCTGTCCCCTAGGGCTCCCAAGAAAGAAAGAAAGAAAAGAAAGAAAGAAAGAAAAAGAGAGAGAGAGAGAGAGAGAGAGAGGGAGGAAGAAAAAAAGAAAGGAAGGAAGTAAAGAATAGAAGAAAGGAAAGAAAGAAAGAAAGAAGGAAGGAAGGAAGGAAGGAAGGAAGGAAGAAAAGAAAGAAAGAAGGAAGGAAAGAAGGAAAGAAATAAAGAAAAGAAAGAAAGAAAGAAGAAAGAAAGAAAGAAAGAAAGAAAGAAAGAAAGAAAGAAAGAGCCCCCAAATAAATAAAAAAAGAAAGCAGGAAGGAATCAGGGGAGGGAAGGGAGGATTAAGGGAAGATTAAGGGAAGGTTTGTGAAGG
>NW_007738551.1:38575-41481 GCF_000696425.1 Galeopterus variegatus | reverse complement strand
CCTGCCACTAAGGGCCCTCATTGAATGGCCGGGCCCCTGGCCTCCTTGGCCTGCTTAGTGCTATGGCCCCTCTGGCCTCACCTGCCCGCATATAAGAGACCCCCTGGACTGGCATGGCCTGACCTGGGGGTCTCTTACAAGCAGGCAAGTTCAGGCTGGGACAGACCTGAGGCAGGCCCAACCAGTGGGTCTCTTCTCTACACCTGGTCAGGCTCACCCATAGTGGCAGTGGGACCCTTAGCAGGCCTGGCCAGGGACCGATAGTGGTAGGCCAGGAAAGTCCAGGGGCACCGTTAGTGACAAGACAGGCTAAGTGAGGCCAGGGTGTCTCTTAGAGGCAGGCCGGGCTGAGGGTGCCCACGGGGGGCGGGTGTCTTTCTTTCTTTCTTGGGGGCCCAAGGGGAGGTCAGACCAGGGCCTCCTGCCTGTTAGTGGCAGGGCAGGCCAGGAGGGACAAAGGTGGGCTAGAAGGAAGAGGGAAACATAGAAAGACAGGAAAGAAAGAGAGAGAGAGAGAGAGAGGAGAGAAAGAAAGGAAAGAAAGAGGAAGATAGAGGGAGAGGGAGAGGGAGAGAGAGAGGGAGAGGGAGAGAGGAAGAGAGAGAGAGAGAGAGACCCCAAAGAAAGAAGGAAGGAAGAAAGGAAAGAAGGAATGAAGGCAAGAAACAAAGAAAGAGCCCCCAAAGAAAAAAATAAAGAAGGATGGATACAAGGAAGGAAAGAAAGAAAAGGCAGGCAGGCAGGCAGGCAGGCAGGAAGGAAGGAAGGAAGGAAGGAAGGAAGAAAAGAGCCCCCTAGTCACCCCTGGCCTGGACTGACCTGCCTCTAAGTAGCCCCCTGTTCTGGCCTGGCCTAGCCTGGCCTTCCAGTAAGGGCTCTCCTGGCCTGCTGTCCCCTAGGGCTCCTAAGAAAGAAAGAAAGAAAGAGAAAGAGAGAGAGAGAGAGAGAGAGGGAGGAAGAAAAAAGAAAGGAAGGAAGTAAAGGATAGAAGAAAGGAAAGAAAGAAGGAAGGAAGGAAGAAAGGAAAGGAAGGAAGAAAAGAAAGAAAGAAGGAAGTAAAGAAGGAAAGAAAGAAAGAAAAGAAAGAAAGATAGAAAGAAAGAAAGAAAGAGCCCCCAAATAAATAAAAAAGGAAAGTAGGAAGGAATCAGGGGAGGGAAGGGAGGATTAAGGGAAGATTAAGGGAAGGTTTGTGAAGGTTAGGAAAAGTTAAAGGAAGGTGAGTGAAAATTAAGGAAGGTTAGAGAAGGTTAAGGGAAGGTTAGCAAAGGTTAGTGATGGTTAGCAAGGGTTAGTGATGGTTAGTGAAGGTTAGTGATGGTTAGTGAAGGTTAGTGAAGGGAGGAGGGAGAGAGGAAGGAAGAAAAAGAAAGAAAGAGCCCCCCTAGGGTCCCCTTAGCCTGACCTGGTCTTCCTCTAAGAGAGCCCCTGGCCTCACCTGTCCTGCCACTAAGGGCACCTCTGGCGTTTCCTGGCTTGTCACTAAGGGCTTCCCTGGCCAGGGCTTTTGATGGCCCCATTGCCACTAAGGGTGGGCCTAGCCAGGCCTGCACCAGAGACCCACTGCCTCAGAGCCACCCTGGCCTGTCCTGACCTGGCCTATCCCTAGGATCCTGCAGGCCTGACCTGGCCTGGCACTAATGGGCCTATCTGGCCAGCCTGGCCCAGAGCCAAGGACCACCCTGTCCTGTCCTGTGTTGTCCATAGGGCCCTTCTGGCCTGGCCTGTCTCAGCACTATGGGACACCTCTGTCCTGGCCTGGCGCTACGGGAACCCCGCCAGGCCTTGCCTTCCACTAAGTGCTCCCATGGCCAGACCTGACCCTAGGGCCCCTGTGCTCTCATGGGCCACTAACAGCTGCCCTGGATCCTAGGCGGCCAAGGGCCTCCTACTGCTGTGGGCCAGGCTGGTCTGGCCTGCCCAAGGAACCCACTGGGGGTTCTGCCATATGGCTCCCCTTTACTAGTCTGCCTCTAGCAGACCAGAACCATAAGGGCCAACCTGCCACTAAGGGCACCCCTGCCACGAAGTGCCCCACTTGACTGGCCTGTCCCTGGGGCACCTTCGCCTGTCTTGGTGCTAAGAGACCCCCAGCTTGCCTCTAAGAGATCAACTGGCATAGCTTGCCCTGCGACTAAGGGCCCTCATTGAATGGCCGGGCCCATGGCCTCCTTGGCCTGCTTACTGCTATGGCTCCTCTGGCCTCACCTGCCTGCATATAAGAGACCCCCTGGACTGGCATGGCCTGACCTGGGGGTCTCTTACAAGCAGGCAAGGTCAGGCTGGGACAGACCTGAGGCAGGCCCAACCAGTGGGTCTCTTCTCTACACCTGGTCAGGCTCACCCATAGTGGCAGTGGGACCCTTAGCAGGCCTGGCCAGGGACCGATAGTGGTAGGCCAGGAAAGTCCAGGGGCACCGTTAGTGACAAGACAGGCTAAGTGAGGCCAGGGTGTCTCTTAGAGGCAGGCCGGGCTGAGGGTGCCCACGGGGGGCGGGTGTCTTTCTTTCTTTCTTGGGGGCCCAAGGGGAGGTCAGACCAGGGCCTCCTGCCTGTTAGTGGCAGGGCAGGCCAGGAGGGACAAAGGTGGGCTAGAAGAAAGAAGGAATCATAGAAAGACAGGAAAGAAAGAGAGAGAGAGAGAGGAGAGAAAGAAAGGAAGGAGAGATAGACAGACAGAGAGAGGGAGACAGAGAGAGGGAGAGGAACAGGGAGAGAGAGAGGGAGAGGGAGAGAGGAAGAGAGAGAGAGAGAGAGAGACCCCAAAGAAAGAAGGAAAGAAGAAAGGAAGGAAGGGAAGAAAGGAAAGAAGGAATGCAGGCAAGAAACAAAGAAAGGGTCCCCAAAGAAAAAAATAAAGGATGGATACAAGGAAGGAAAGAAAGAAAAGGAAGGAAGGAAGGAAG
>NW_007738551.1:35606-38451 GCF_000696425.1 Galeopterus variegatus | reverse complement strand
TTTTTTCTTTTTTTTTTTGGGTTCTTTTTTTTTTTTTTTTTTTTTTTTTCTTTGTTGTAATTTTTCTGGGTTTTTTACAAAATTTGTTTTTTGTATTAGTCTGTACTCTGTTTTTGTTTTCTTCTTTTTTTAACACTCTGTATGGTTTTCTTCTTTTTGTTGGGGTTTTGTTTTCTGGGAGTTTTCTTTCAGGGCTTTTGGGGATGTTTTCTTGTTTTCTCGGGGGTATATTTTTCTTTTGCGGGGGCTTTTCTTCTTTTCATGAGTGGTTTTCTTCTTTCGGTTGGAGTTTCTTTTTCTTTTCTTTTCTTTTTTTTTTTTTTCTCCTTTTTTATCTTTTTTACTGACCAGTAACAGGATCGCAACCCTCGGTGTCGCGCCCGCACCTCGCTCAGCCAGTGAGCGGGAATCAGTCTCCACATGGGATCTGAACCCTCAGCGGGAGCGCCGCCGCACTCCCAAGCGGCGCACTCTCCAGTGCGCCACTGGGCCGGCCCTTTTCTTTTCTTTTAATAATTTTTTTTCTAAAAAGATGACCAGTAAGGGGATCTTAACCCTGACTTGGTGTGGTCAGCACCAGCTCTCCCAAGTGAACCACGGGCTGGAACTGCAGTTTTCTTTTTGTTAAGCTTTTGTTCTACTTATTTTTTTTTCTTCTTCTTCTTTTATGGGGGTTTTCTTCTTTTTGTTGGGGTTTGCTTATTTGGGGGCANCTGCCACTAAGGGCACCCTTGCCACTATGTGCCCCACTTGACTGGCCTGTCCCTGGGGCACCTTCACCTTTCTTGGTGCTAAGAGCCTCCCTGGGATCCTCCTTAGGATCCTGCAGGCCTTACCTGGCCTGGCACTATGGGCCTGTTTGGCCAATCCTGGTCCTGAGCTAAGGACCTGGGCTGTCTCCAGGGCCCTTCTGGCCTGTCCTGGCCCGGCCCTATGGGCAACCTCTGTCCTGCCCTGCTACAGGTGCCCCTGCCTGGGCTTGTCTTCCACTAAGTGCTCCCATGGCCTGGCCTGACCATAGGGCCCCTGTGTCCTCACCTGCCACTGAGGGCTGCCCTGGCCAAGCATGCTGCTGAGGGATTCCTTCTGCTAAGTGCTGGCCTGCCCTGTCCTGCCCAAGGAACCTACTGGTCTGGCCTGCCACATGGTCCCCCTTGACTGGTCTTCCCCTAGTGGACAACTGCCATAAGGGTCACCCTTCCACCAAGGGCAGCCCTACATGCCCTAAGTGTACCCTTGACTGGTCTGTCCAGGGATCACTTGGCCTCTCTTCACGCTAAGGGTCCCCCTGGCCTGCCCTGGCTCTAAGACTCCCCGGGCCTTGCTTGGCCTGGAAGGCCTGCCGTACGTGCTTCACTGGCCTGACCTGGCCCTAAAGGCCTCCTTCTCAGGTTTTCCCAAGGGACCAGTTGTACTGGTCCTTCCCTACAGGCCCCTGAGACTGGACTACTGGTAAGGTCACCCTGCTGCTTTTTTTCTCTCTCTTTTTTTGTTTGTTGATTTTTCCTTGTTTTTTTCTTCTCTCTCTCTCTCTCTCTTATTTATTTATTGTTTGGTTTCTCTTTCATGGTATTTCTCTCTCTCTCTCTCTCTCTCTCTCTCTCTCTCTCTCTCTCTCTCTCTCTCTCTCGTCTTATTTATTTATTGTTTGGTTTCTCTTTCATGGTATTTTTTCTTTCTTTTCTTGGGTGCTTTTTTCGTTTTTTTGTTTGTTTGTTTGTTTTCTTTGTTGTAATTTTTCTGGGTTTTTTACAAAATTTGTTTTTTATATTAGTCTGTACTCTGTTTTTGTTTTCTTCTTTTTTTCAACACTCTGTATGGTTTTCTTCTTTTTGTTCGGGTTTTGTTTTCTGAGAGTTTTCTTTCAGGGCTTTTGGGGATGTTTTCTTGTTTTCTTGGGGGTATATTTTTCTTTTGCAGGGGCTTTTCTTCTTTTCATGAGTGGTTTTCTTCTTTCGGTTGGAGTTTTCTTTTTCTTTTCTTTTTCTCCTTTTTTGTCTTTTTTACTGACCAGTAACTGGATCGTAACCCTCGGTGTCGCGCCCGCACCGCACTCAGCCAGTGAGCGGGAACCAGTCTCCACATGGGATCCGAACCCTCAGCGGGAGCGCCGCCGCACTCTCAAGCGGCGCACTCTGCAGTGCGCCACTGGGCTGGCCCTTTTCCTTTCTTTTAATAATTTTTTTTCTAAAAAGATGACCAGTAAGGGGATCTTAACCCTGACTTGGTGTGGTCAGCACCAGCTCTCCTAAGTGAACCACGGGCTGGAACTGCAGTTTTCTTTTTGTTAAGCTTTTGTTCTACTTATTTTTTCTTCTTCTTCTTCTTTTATGGGGGTTTTCTTCTTTTTGTTGGGGTTTGCTTATTTGGGGGCATTTTTTCTTCCTGCTCTTGCATTCTTTTTGTTGAGGTTGTCTTCTTTGGGGGATTTATTCCTTTGGGGGGTTTCTTCTTTATGTTGTGTTCTCTTCTTTTTGCTGGGGTTTTCCTGTTTGGGGTATTTTCTTCCTTTTGTGGGTGTTTTCTACTTCTTTGGGGTGTTTTCTTTATTTTTGAAATGTTTTCTTCTTTGCGTGATTTCCTCTTTGGGGTGTTTTCCTATTTGGTGTGTTTTCTTCTGCTTGGAGTTTTCTTCCTTTTGAGGGCTGTATTCTCCTTCTTCTTCGTGTTTTCTTCCTACGTTGGGTATTTTCTTCACCTATGGGTATTTTGTTCTTCTTTTGGGTGTTTTCTCCTTCATCTTGGTGTTTTTGCCTTCTTCTTCATAGTCTCCTGTCCTTTTTATTTTGGTTTTCTGATTTCCTTTTTTTTTTTTTTCTGGTCCACGTAATAACTTCGTATAGCA
>NW_007738551.1:32429-34807 GCF_000696425.1 Galeopterus variegatus | reverse complement strand
TTCTTCCTGCTCTTGCATTCTTTTTGTTGAGGTTGTCTTCTTTGGGGGATTTATTCCTTTGGGGGGTTTCTTCTTTATGTTGTGTTCTCTTCTTTTTGCTGGGGTTTTCCTGTTTTGGGTATTTTCTTCCTTTTGTGGGTGTTTTCTACTTCTTTGGGGTGTTTTCTTTATTTTTGAAATGTTTTCTTCTTTGCGTGATTTCCTCTTTGGGGTGTTTTCCTATTTGGTGTGTTTTCTTCTGCTTGGAGTTTTCTTCCTTTTGAGGGCTGTATTCTCCTTCTTCTTCGTGTTTTCTTCCTACGTTGGGTATTTTCTTCACCTATGGGTATTTTGTTCTTCTTTTGGGTGTTTTCTCCTTCATCTTGGTGTTTTTGCCTTCTTCTTCATAGTCTCCTGTCCTTTTTATTTTGGTTTTCTGATTTCCTTTTTTTTTTTTTTTCTGGTCCAACTTCTCTGCCAGCTCCATCTTATGCTGCCATGACTGCAGCACACTGGGGACCTCCATGTTCTAATAGGTCTGGATGGAGAGAAGCAATCTGCAGCCACCTGATGCAGCTAGAGACCCACGGCACAGGGAAGGGGGCACAGGGCACTGGCTCACAGGTGCCTTCCCAGGTACCATTTCATGTGAGATCTCCAGCACCCTAGTGTACAGGTGGGGAAACAAAGGCCCAGGGCGTGAGAGTGGAGGGGAGGCTGGCAGGGCGGGTGGCACACCAGCCTGACGAACCCAGTCTACAGCTCAGTCAGCTGCTCCTGGAGATCACGGGCCTGGGACAGCACGCAGCTGGTGGTGGCGTGGTGGTGCTGCGTGCCCTCCAGCACCTGCCTGTGCTGCTTGTCTCAGAGCCCAGCAGCCTGCTTCAGCTCCAGCAGCCGCTCCTCTTGCTCCCGGTTCAGGTGGCTCAGACCCTCATCGTTCTTTACCTGAGCCTGGAGCTGACCCGCCAGGCTCTCCAGCTGATTCTGCAGCTGCTCAGCCTCCACATGCAGCCCCTGTTCTTCCTCACTGGGCCCTGCTGGAGGCTCTGGGGCTGGAGGTTCAGCTGAGAAAGGAATCGGATGATGAGGGATTCTGGCCTCTGGAGTTGCACAAAACCCTCTTCTTGACCCACAGCTCCTAATTCAGCCTCGCCCAGACCATGGCTTCTGGTCTAACCATTCCTCATGGCCACATGATGGTCAATCATTCAAACCACTTTCAAATAGTTCTTCACATTCTTATGCTCAAGACAACTGTGGGAGGCTGACAATGGGCACCCCACCCCTCTTTGCAGATGGGGACACTGAGGCTCGGGTGAGCAGACTTGCCATCTGCTGGTGCACACCTCTTTCTCTTCCCCCACCTGCTCCCAGGCCACACCAGCCCCAGCTTACCTGTCCACCTGCTTACATCGGCCTAACAGGTCACTGGCTCCTGACCTGACTCAGGCCCTGCTCCTCCCTTGAAGCGTGCACCTGCCCAGAGCATAGGGGGTGAGCCATGGAGGGAGCAGCTGCAGAATGGACAGGCTGTCACCTCCCTCTCTACCCCACCCCCATAAAACCAAAACCCTAGGCCGTAGCCGCTCACTTGTTGTGGCAGGAGCTTGGATGTCTCAAGCTTCTTCATCTGGAGATGCAAGGCCACCTTCTCCATCACAAGGACCTGATGATGCCTCTTCAGTTGGGACTGGTAACACTGGAGGTCCTCACTGTGGCCAGAAGTGGTGGAGAATGGAAAAAACTAGGAACAGAAAATACAACTTTGGTGATTAATGTGCTGACTTTGCCACACAACCAGAGGACCATGGCATGGGATGGGGTCCCAAGGAACCAATAGTCACAAGTGCCAGTCCAGAGAGTGGACATGAATTGCCTAAGTCTACACATGAGTCACTGGCACAGCTGGGGTCAGAGCTTGGCTCTGCACATGTCCAAACCTGCGCATCCCCCTCATCATGCTGACCTGTACCTTCCTATCTCCCACCACATCGAGCACGCTGAGACCCCCAGACCTGCCATCCACCGTCCCCCTCCTACTTCTTGTCCTCTCAGTGCAGGTGGATGGCATCTCGCTCTTTCTTCAGGTCACGGTAGGACTGCAAATGCAGAAAGGTGAAGTCAGGATTTGGCAGGGAGAAGATGTAGTCGGGGCACACTAACACCGACACCTATAGCAACCATTCCGCAGTGACATTTCCTCCCCTGAATCACACTTGACATCTTTTTCAAGCATTTCCAAGCCCACGTTCTCAGTTGGTCTTACTAAGACCTCAGTAAGGGTGGAAGAGGCAGGGAAAGAGATCTCATTTACAGCTGGCTGACAGAGGCCCAGGGATATCGAGTCACGTTGTCATTGTTATGACTGTCATATCACCATCATTTGACTCTGGATC
>NW_007738551.1:29999-31589 GCF_000696425.1 Galeopterus variegatus | reverse complement strand
GACCTGACTCAGGCCATGCTCCTCCCTTGAAGCGTGCACCTGCCCAGAGCATAGGGGGTGAGCCATGGAGGGAGCAGCTGCAGAACGGACAGGCTGCCACCTCCCTCTCTAGCCCACCCCCATAAAACCAAAACCCTGGGCTGTAGCTGCTCACTTGTTGTGGCAGGAGCTTGGATGTCTCAAGCTTCTTCATCTGGAGATGCAAGGCCACCTTCTCCATCACAAGGACCTGATGATTCCTCTTCAGTTGGGACTGGTAACACTGGAGGTCCTCACTGTGGCCAGAAGTGGTGGAGAATGGAAAAAACTAGGAACAGAAAATACAACTTTGGTGATTAATGTGCTGACTTTGCCACACAACCAGAGGACCATGGCATGGGATGGGGTCCCAAGGGGAGGACCATGGCATGGGATGGGGACCCAAGGAACCAATAGTCACAAGTGCCAGTCCAGAGAGTGGACATGAATTGCCTAAGTCTACACACGAGTCACTGGCACAGCTGGGGCCAGAGCTTGGCTCTGCACATGTCCAAACCTGCGCATCCCCCTCATCATGCTGACCTGTACCNTCTTTTTCAAGGCATTTCCAAGCCCATGTTTACAGGTGGTTTTACTAAGAACTCAGTAAGAGTGGAATAGTTATGGAAAGAGATCTGATTTAAAGCTGGCTGACAGAGGCCCAAGGATATCGGGTCATGCTGCCATTGTTATGATCGTCATCACCATCATTTGATTCTGTATTGTGCGTGTCACCAGGCACCATGCTAACAATGCACTGAATCCTCACAACAACCGTAGGAGGCAGTTACTATTACTATCTCCATTCTGTAGATGAAATACAAAGTATTAGAGGTTAACTGCTAACATCACTTACAGCTGGGAATGTGAACATCCAGGTCTATCTAATTCTCTAAGCCCATTTTTCACCTGGGTGTGGAGGTGCAAGCGTGAGGGCAGGTGGCTGGGCTCACCCTCTCAGCCTCCTTCTGTTGTGCGGAGACAGTGGTCAGACTCCACTGCAGCCCTTTTATCTGCACTCAAGTGAACACAGGCAGCTCGTCAGATGTTCACACTCCCCTGGAAAGACAGAGGTCAAAATGGAACCCAAAGGACTCCCTCAAGGCCTGCCAAGGCACCAGGTTGAGGGAGGAAGGGTGCCGAGATTCACACCTGCTTTCTGCAAGACCGCATGGTGAGCATCAGCCAGGGCTCTCTGTAACTGTGCCTTTTCGGACATTAAGTCGTCAGTGGTCTGAATCTGAGCCTTTGGGAGAAAAGCCAAACAGGTGCTGAGAGAGAGGGAAAGGAAGGTTCTCCAGGGGACATGAGGGATGCCATACAGTCCACTCACCTGCAGTTGTTCCTGCAGAGAGTTCACCTGCTGACACCTACTCTCCTACAGTAGGAACAGGAAAGAAACATCTCTCACCAGGAAGGCAGAGATGCAGCAGCAAGGGACAGGACCCCGAAATGCCAACAATGGCCCAGGACAGGCTCACCAGTGAGACCAGATGCTCAGGGACCTTGTGGGGTGTGGTGCAGGGGTTGAGCCTTCTCCAGGTTGGGAGTGGGAAGGACAAGCCTGCAGCC
>NW_007738551.1:28054-29647 GCF_000696425.1 Galeopterus variegatus | reverse complement strand
GGGGTCACAATGAAAGCTGCGGGTCACTGGCCCCACCCACCCCAGGGAGGGACACCCCCCCGGGGAAATGGGCGGGGCTCTTGCTTGGTGCCCATGCAGCACCTGTGTGACCCTTCATGGCAGTTGTCAGAGAATTCAAGGCACCTGGCAGAGCAGAGAGGCCACTGTTCAGCCCCAGCCCTGGCCCCTCCTGTGCCAGTTCAACCTCTGACCCGGGGTGTGGGACCCCAGGGCTCTGGAGGTGGGCGAGGAATGGACAGCAGGGGAGAGTGTATCACTTCACAGTCCCTTTCCAGGCTCCTCACAGCTCTGCCCCAGACTTTCTTATCCCAGAAAGCACCTTCAGAGACCTTTATTCAGTCCTCCAGGTGCTTCTCCATTCACCCCCTTCCTCCAGGGTCCCTTCACTGATCCTGGGAGCGTAGCTGCCCCTTCCCAGCTGGGTCCTATCCAGGTCACTCCTGCTTGCCAGCTGCTCCTCCTCTCACACCCCACAGCACCCCCTTCCTCCCAGCACGGGCTCTGGGTCCCATCAGCCTTTCCCCTTGGGTGCCTCAAGACCAAACTGGGCGGGCTAAAGTCAGAAAACTCTCAGAAGAACACACAAGTGTAAGTCTTCATGATCTTAGATTAGTCAGTGGTTTTCTAGGCGTGACATCAAAAGCACAAGCAATGAAAGAAAAAATGGATAAACTGAACATCATCAAAGTTAAAAACTTGTGGTTCAAAGAATGACATAGAGAGAGTGAAAAGAAAACCACAGAACTGGAGAAAATTTTACAAATCTTATATCTTATCAGTTTTTGTTTTTGTTTTTAAAGATGACCGGAAAGGGGATCTTAACCCTTGGCTTGGTGTTGTCAGTAGCGCACTCACCCAGTGAGCAAACCGGCCATCCCTTTATGGGATCAAAACCCGTGGCCTTGATGTTATCAGCACCGCACTTTCCTGAGTGAGCCATGGGCCGGCCCAATCTTACATCTTAGCAGGAGCTAGTATCCAGAATATATAAAAAAAAGATTAGAACTTGATAATAAAAAGATAAATATCCCATTTTCTTTAATTGGCAAAAAATCTTAATACATAGTTTTCTAATGAAAATATACAAATGACCAATAAGCACACAAAAAGATGTTTGACATCAGTAGACATCAGAGAAACGCAATCAAATCCACAATGAGATATCACTTCACACCCACTACCATGGCTATAGTCACAAAGATGCATAAAAATAGTGTTGTAAGGATATGGAGAAATTAATACCCTCACACATGGCTGGGAAAACTGTACCATGGTGCAGCCACATTGGAAACGGCCTGAAAGCTCCTCACATGATTCAGTGTAGAGTTACCATATGATCCAGCAGTTCCACTTCTAGGTATATGGCAAGAGAAATAAAACTATGCATCCACACAAAACCTTGAATATAAATGGTCATAACAGCATTATTCACAATAGTCCAAGGGTGGAACTAGCCAAGTGTCCATGAACTGATGAATGAAGAAACAAAATGTGGGATATCCATGTAAATAAACATTAGTCATAAAAAGCATTGGAGTGCTGACACATGCTACAACTTCACATGAACCTTGA
>NW_007738551.1:26072-27884 GCF_000696425.1 Galeopterus variegatus | reverse complement strand
ATCTTATATCTTATCAGTTTTTGTTTTTGTTTTTAAAGATGACCGGAAAGGGGATCTTAACCCTTGACTTGGTGTTGTCAGCAGTGCACTCACCCAGTGAGCTAACCGGCCATCCCTTTATGGGATCAAAACCCGTGGCCTTCATGTTATCAGCACCACACTTTCCTGAGTGAGCCATGGGCCAGCCCAATCTTACATCTTAGCAGGAGCTAGTATCCAGAATATATAAAAAAAGATTAGAACTTGATAATAAAAAGATAAATATCCCATTTTCTTTAATTGGCAAAAAATCTTAATACATAGTTTTCTAATGAAAATATACAAATGACCAATAAGCACACAAAAAGATGTTTGACATCAGTAGACATCAGAGAAACGCAAATCAAATCCACAATGAGATATCACTTCACACCCACTACCATGGCTATAGTCACAAAGATGCATAAAAATAGTGTTGTAAGGATATGGAGAAATTAATACCCTCACACATGGCTGGGAAAACTGTACCATGGTGCAGCCACATTGGAAACGGCCTGAAAGCTCCTCACATGATTCAGTGTAGAGTTACCATATGATCCAGCAGTTCCACTTCTAGGTATATGGCAAGAGAAATAAAACTATGCATCCACACAAAACCTTGAATATAAATGGTCATAACAGCATTATTCACAATAGTCCAAGGGTGGAACTAGCCAAGTGTCCATGAACTGATGAATGAAGAAACAAAATGTGGGATATCCATGTAAATAAACATTAGTCATAAAAAGCATTGGAGTGCTGACACATGCTACAACTTCACATGAACCTTGAAAACATGCTAAGTGAAAGAGGCCAGTCACAAAGGACCTCATAATGTATGATACCCTTTTCATTAAATGTCCAAAATGAGGAGATTTACAGGAAACTAAAGCATATGAATGGTTGCCTAGGGTTGGAGGGGATGGAATAATTGGGGATGATGGCTAATGGATTTAGTTTTGGAGTAAGGAAAGTGTTGTACAATCGCTGTGATGATTGCAAAACTCTGACTGTCCTAAAATCCATCCAATCACACACATTAAATGGGTGCGTCGTATGGCATGGACATTATATCTCAATAAAAGCTGTTCGAAAACAAATGTGGGGGCCGGCCCGTGGCTCACTTGGGAGAGTGTGGTGCTGACAACACCAAGGCCACGGGTTTGGATCCCTATATGGGGCTGGCCCTTGGCTGACTTGGGAGAGTGTGGTGCTGAGAACACCAGGTCAGGGGTTAGGATCTCCTTACCAGACATCTTTTGAAAACAAAAACAGGAGCAAAAACACCAAAGGTGCCTTCAGCTTCTCCTTAGGATACAGATGCTGCAACAGCCCAATGCTCAGCACAATGACTAGGAAAAAGCCAGATAAAGCATAAAAATCCTATTTTGGAGCCATAACAGCGTTGTGGACACGACAATTAGATGACCTTGAATTTCACAGCGGGTCGCGTCCCCGGAGGCCTGGCATCCGGGGCTGTCGCGTGCAGAAGCCGCCCGTCCTCCGTTGTCGCCGCCCGGAGTGTCCACCAGATTCAATGGAAGACGGAGATTCGAATTCTGGCGCCGAGCCCTGTGATTGGGCGGGAGGCACGGCGGCGGCCAATGGGAAGGCGCGGAGGGCGGGGCAGGGCGGGGCCGGCGTCTGTCCTGCGCTCGCGTGGTGTCGCATTTCCAGCCCCAGCAACAGACACACAACCGAGCAGACAGACAGACGGGGTGGGCGCACGCACGGCCCGTCGTCAGCCCCGCAGACGCGCGGACCCGAAGGGCAGGCGGGTGGGCACGAGCCCCG
>NW_007738551.1:14584-25072 GCF_000696425.1 Galeopterus variegatus | reverse complement strand
GGTGTCCTGGACTCTCGCCCTGACACGCCGGGTGCCCTGCGACGGCCCAGACGAGCCCGGGTGGCCGGAAGGTGAGTGCGGCCGCCGCCCGCAGCCCCCAGCCCGCCTGCACCCTGGGGACGGGCCTCCGTGTCTCCCCCTGGGACCCGGCGGTTGTCGGGCTCCCCGGGCCTAAGGAAGCCGGAGCTGCGTCTTCAGAACGTTCCCTGTGGTTCTGGCCACACTGCTGCAGGGGAACGGACCCCAGCTTGTCAGAGAAAGCCCCTCCTCCTGCTGTTCGTATTCCTTGTCACCTGTGTCCATCCTCAGCAGCATTCCTGCGCTCACAGCAACTGCGCTCACAGCCCCCGTAAGCCGGGGGCTCGGGTTTTGCTTTTGTCCAGAACCTTCTCTGCAGCATTGGAAGGTGGAGCTCTGCAGAGGAGAATGCAGGAAGGACACCAGCAGTGGACTCTCTGGGGTCAGGTTGGGGGCCACGGCTGGTCTGTTAGTTAGGACTGGGTTTGGCTGGGAGTGAAAGAAAGCCCCAAATAGCAGTGGCTTAAACAGTCCTCAGGGACCCAGTTCTCCATCCCCAGTGCCTGGCACCTAGTAGCCCCTTACTAAACATTTGTTGAACAGATGCTGTATTACTGGGTTTTTCGTTTGTTTTGTTTTGTTTTTTGCGGCTGGCTGGTACAGGGATCTGAACCCATGACCTTCAAGTTGTCAGCAGCATGCTCTTATCAAGTGAGCAAACTGACCAGCCTGAGCTGCCTCATTGGTAAGGAGATCTTAACCCTTGACTTGGTGTTGTCAGCACCAGGCTCTCCCAAGTGAGCCAACCGGCCATCCCTATATAGGGATCAGAACCCATGGCCTTGGTGTTATCAGCACCACACTCTCCCGAGTGAGCCACGGGCCGGCCCCTCTCATCAGCTTTCTTAGCAGTCTGTGTTTCCCTCTCTCCATCCCTCACCCCAGGAGCTAGTGTGAATGAACCGGGAGACCACATTTCCCAGCTCTATGAGTATAATGACATCAAGGACATGCGGCAGATGCTGTTGGGCAAACTAGGTGAACAGCAGGACTCCAGAGGAGCAACCAGGCCTTGGAGAGTGTCCTCTCCCCTAGGAGTGTTGGATTTTGTTCCTGGGCCTCCTAATTTGTCAACCCCTTCAAGATGTCATGTACTATCACCTCTCCCTCAGGGTGATGGAGATGCAAAGGATTTCTCAAAGCCTGTTTCTTCTGAGCAGTGAGAAACCCCAAAGGGGTTAATTTCCAGGAACCCTCAAGAGAGGCATTCCTCCTCGGAAAATTAATACGGAACTTCGGAACTCCGGTCTTCTCTCCATATTTATTCTTCAGGCAGGAAAGTTACACAAAAGGAACATAGGTGGTTACAAAAGAACAGTAAGGTAATTGTCATGGCATCAGTCATTAGGTTTAGTTGCACCAAGGACATCTGCCCTTGGAGCCAGCAATTTTGCTGTGTTACAATTCTTTATCTACAACAGAGATTTTAGCCTGGGGAAAGTTTCCTGTTTCAGAGACAGACAGGAAAACAGGAAGTTCTGAATTCACCTGGGACATGGTGGCTAAGCCTGCAGACATCTGTGTTGGCCAAAGCATCCCGAAATGTTTAGAGGACAGCTGTCGTGTTGGTTCCCCACCCCCTCCACTGTCCTGGGTCCCCAGACTCGAAGCCTGCCTCCCACTTCCCATGGCACACTCCCTTTCCTGGCAGGCACCACACACCACTCCTGGGATGTGTCCCCTCACCTATGGGACCTCTGCTCCGAAACAATGGTCCACGTAGGAAACAGTGCGGTGGCACCTGACCAGCACCCATGCCCTGCTGACAGGCGTCCTTCAGTCCTGGGCAGCCTGTCCCCCCCGCACCCTCGTTGGGGAGTGTCCCTCTTTGCTCCTGGGCACTCTTCACACCAGCCGCTGAGCACAGAGGTGGCTCTGCCAGCACGTGCTGCTCACACTTTACATGCTCCTGGAGAACACACCCACCTCTCTATTAACAGGACAAACAGCACCGAAAGACTCCACTATCTGCTGAAAATCAGACAGAGAATGCATACATTATTTTTAACACAAAACCTGAAGAATAGGATGACCAAATTCTGCTCTGTGAAATGCAATTTTTGCTTGTCTATTCCAGCAGGCCAGGGCGTCTATTCCAGCAGACCAGGGTTGGGGAGAACCGGTGTGGCTGGGTTATTCTGAGAATTCTCCCTGGTACTTTTCCCCTGGGGGCGACACAACTCACCTTAGCATAGGCCCCTGAGATTTCCTACATTAAAGAATCCAGTTTCACTTTATTTCACAGAATTATTTTATCAGGCTGTAACTCCCACCACCACCCTTCACATCTTTTAGTATCTGGGAGAAAACGATCCAGAAGAATAGAAAGAAATGACACAGAGATACTATTGATAAAGGTGGTTTTAACAACCGAAAGAATCGGAAAGCGATCCAAAGATAATTTAGTCCACATAGTCATTAGAAACGAGAGTAGGAGCTCTGAGAATTCAGGGAGCTCTCACAGAGAAAGCCTGGCCTCCGAGCTGTGAGCACTCCTGGGGAACACGCCCACCTCTCTATTAACAGGACAAACAGCACCGAAAGACTCAACTATCTGCTGAAAATCAGACAGCGAATGCATACATTATTTTATTTTATTTTATTTTATTTTATTTTATTGTCCTTTTTTTTGTGTGTGTGACCGGTAAGGGGAACGCAACCCTTGGCGTGGTGTCACCCACACCGCGCTCAGCCAGTGAGCGCACCGGCCATCCTTATATAGGATCCGAACCCGCGGCGGGAGTGCCGCTGTGCTCCCAAGCGCTGCACTCTCCCAAGTGCGCCACAGGGCCGGCCCCTGCATGCATTATTTTTAACACAAAACCTGGAGAATAGGATGACCAAATTCTGCTCTGTGAAATGCAATTTTTGCTTTTCTATTCCAGCAGGCCAGGGTTGGGGAGAACAGGTGTGGCTGGGTTATTCTGAGAATTCTCCCTGGTACTTTTCCCCTGGGGGTGACACAATTGACCTCAGCATAGGCCCCTGAGATTTCCTATGTTAAAGAATCCAGTTTCACTTTATTTCACAGAATTATTTCATAAGGCTGTAACTCCCATCACCACCCTTCACATCTTTTAGTATCTGGGAGAAAATGATCCGGGAGAATAGAAAGAAATGAGACAGAGATACTACTGATAAAGGTGGTTTTAACAACCGAAAGAATCGGAAAGCGATCCAAAGATAACTTAGTCCACGTAGTCATTAGAAACGAGAGTAGGGAGCTCTGAGAATTCAGGGAGCTCTCACAGAGAAAGCCTGGCCTCCGAGCTGTGAGCATGGGGTCTGCAGTCACGTGCAGGCAGAGCCCGTCCCACCTCCCACCGTGTGCGGACAGAACCCGAGCACGGCTGCTGCACGTGCAGAGAATCACCCAGAACGTGGCAGCACAGTTACACCTGCCACTTCACAGATTGTCAGCTTCCGAATCTACCCCCTTCACTCCCCCAAAGACACAAACTTTGGAAATATTCCCTGCCTCACTAAAATATTGATGTTATATCATAAAATGAGTGCTTTAAAAACCAAAATTGATTAGAACAAAATGACTTATATGACTTTTTAAAGTACTTTTCTTTACGGAAAACAAGATATACCACATCTATACTCTCCTCACTAAAATATTGATGTTATATCATAAAATGAGTGCTTTAAAAACCAAAATTGATTAGACAAAATGACTTATATGACTTTTTGAAGTACTTCTTTTCTTTGTGGGAAACAAGATATAACACATCTATAGTCAGAAAAAGTAAATAAATAGAAGTAAAGGAATCTCGTATAGTCTGAGGAAGGAAATTTTTTTCTCCAGAAGACCTAATTGAACAAGAAGCAAACAGTCATATTGCACATTGGATCTTGGCCCAAATATAAGATTAGAATTTTAAATCTAAACTGTTAAAAATAAAGTATTAAAAAAACCTATATTTTCAGGATTCAGATTTGGGAACAAAAGAGGGACCAGCTAGACTGAAAAGTTAACACAGAGTTTTCCAGCATTCTTCTTTTTTTTTTTTCTTTTAAGAGAAGAGTTTTTTTTTCATGATTACATAATTTATTTTACTGCCAATAACTAATTTAAGATAAATACAGAATGTCTCTGATGATGGATTATTTTGACTGTGATATTACAGTCCCTTTTAAACACTATTCATAATCAATGCTTTTGTATTTCTTATTTTAAAAAACTAATCATCTTAACATGCGATGGGCTTCATGCTCCCTTTAGGGGAATAACGCATGATTATGCCCAGTCTATATTGTAATTTTCCTCTCAGCTCTCTTCAGTGACTTTGATATGGTAATTTTTGCATGAGAAATTACTGCCCCCTGGTTTATTGTCTGGCTGAGGGTGACAGCCACGCCCCATCTCTCTCTGAACCTCCTGCTCCTGCCCCTCGTGACCACATTCCCACCATGAGTGTCAGCGCTGCCTGGGGTTTTCCCACAAACACACCAGTGACAGTTCAGTGCTGAGGATCGCCTTCGCCTGGCACGTACCCCATCCTCACGGGAACCTCCCAGGAAAGGGCAGCAAGAACAGAGAGGCTGACGTGAGAAGGGCATCGGCAGGATCCCGAGGACAGCACAGAACTGTAGGAGCACTGTGCTGGCACTTCTGGCAGACCTCACACTTCCGAGAACAGCCACAGTGACGGCGATCACCAGAACTGACTTTGCAGCTGTGTCATCAGTCAGCGAGCCCCACATCCAAGGTAACACCCGGGTAACCACCATAAGCGCAGCCAGGAGGAAGCCCATTCGGTCCATCCCTGACAGCGCCTCCACGAGCACGTGTCTGAAGACAGCTGACCACGACAGACCCCCCCGCCCCCAGGCAGAGAGCTACTGATGCCCAACGACACGCAGCATGGGGACCGTGTTCTACAGCAGACATCAGCCTGCTCCCACCTCTGAACATTCAGCAGTCATAAAATAACAACCCTCCCAAAACCCCTGGAAAAGATCAGTTCTCCGTTCACTCAAAGAAACCACCTGAGCAGTGTCACTGCGGCTTTCCTAAGGATGAGTTTAGCTTTGTGCTTCTGCTCCAGGCATTGAGCATGGTCACACCCTCTCAAACACACACACAGAAGGTAAAACTAAGTAAATATTTATCTAACAACAATATTTTAAAACAGTAGCAAAAGTATTTTAGCCGCTTTTTGCACGAAAAGAAACTACTGTCAAAAGAGCTTGAAGCTAGTGACCTAGGACCTGCAGAGGTTTGACTTTTGGTTCAGAACCATTAGAATTTTCTAAACAATTAAAATAAGTAAGATCAATATTTTCACAGTTTTTAAAATATGCACATTTCTAGAATCCATGTATTTCATCATTAAACTTGCATAAATGATTTAATCTTGGAATTCTTTTAGGGATTTGACAGTATTTGCTATTTGTATAAATGCATCTGAGGATCTTTTAAGGGAAGCAAATTGAGTTTTGTATTTGGAGGGTTTTCTTCTACCAGAATCCTCTCTCTTTGGGTTTGAGCTGAGGTTGTCACTGGAACTGTAACCAGGCTCCCACCAATGTCACATCACTTAAAACACTGCGTGGAACCAACGTTAAATGAAGTACAAACCACCCGTGAGACACAGCCACCTCCGTCCTCACTTCCTCTTAGTGACATGCCAAAGGTACCGTCATGAAGTCTCAGGTCCTATCTTCTTTATATATTCATACTGTGCTGAGGCCACTCTGTGGTTTTGATGCAAAAATAAAACTATCGTAAGAGAGAAAAGGTAGAGATATTGAATATGAGTATGTTTACTGTAAGGATAGTAATTTACTGTTTCCACATTTCCAATACTACAAAAGGATTATACTTTTTTGATATCGCTCATATAAAAACAAGCATATAATTTAAAGACTATATTATTATGAAAATGTAATTTTAGTAGAAATATAAACAAGAAGATTTTACTAAAATTTGAGATATGGACAAGAATCAAAATTGGTTGAGTATTGATAAAAGACAAACAGCAGGTGATAGTGTAAGAAATATCCACATTTTAAGTTGATTGCCTTCTTCATCTTTCTGCGAACAGAAAGCTGTCCCGTTCTCGTGTCTTCATGACGCATCCTGCCTTCTCACCCTCACGTCGGGCAGCATTCTCTGTGCTGGGCACCTGCAGCTACCAGAGCAACCGCTTCACAGAGGAGTGGACTCGTGGGCAGAGGATAGTCTCCTGGGACGGCCCACTCTGCATGTCACAGCTGCCCTCCTAAGGGAGCCCCCCTCTTCACACTGGGGACCCCGGGCCTGCCCGGCACTCACACAGACCAGAACGCTGCTCTCGTCTCTTGTTGCCCTTCCGTGGAGTTTCTAGATATAAGAGAACCAAGAACAGAGATGCAAATGGGAGGCCACGTGTGTACAGTTGCCCCATTTCATCCCTAAAGCGCTCCTTCCGGCCAGTGGGGCAACACGTGGGTGATGGCCAGATGTGGAACCCAGGCCTCCAGAGACTGAAGGAGTGCCAGGGCAGTGCCCGCTTCCCATCAGAGTTCAGACTGTGGGTCCCACGACTCCCCAGCCCCGCCGCCCAGCTCTGACCCAGTGTCGGTCATCACATGTGACCAACCCCAGCATGCAGGAAGGACTCGTCAGAATTTACAACTGGATGCTTCCCATTTTCTGAATTTAAATCAGTAAATTAACCAGTGATCCTGTAACATATGACACGCTCAAGAAGCTTTGGTTGAGAAAGGAATGTGGCAATTCACTTCAGAAGAAAATCCAGTGCACCTGTATGTGAGCTGTACCAGATTCTGTGTCTGAATATAACTGCCTGTGCAACCGGCTCACTGCACGGTGAGAAAACTAGACCAGAGGAAAGACTTGCAGCCATCCCCAGGAGGTGCGAATCTCCAGCACTCTCGGGCCTGGACTCTGTCCCTGATGGTCATCCCCCTGCTGGGTGCCAGATGCCTGGACTGGTCCTGTTCTCTGGATGGACTCGGCCTTTCAATTAAATATTTATATTTACAATAGATTTATATATGTAATATATTATAAATGAAACATAAGCAAATATTATGAGTATGTATACTTACATATAAGTGCATATATAGACATATACTTACAGATACATGTATATGTAAATATGCACATACATTAAAAATAATAATACATATAAACCTCAGTGAGAAAGGCTGTTTAACTCAGGCACAGACCTGGGCCCAAACCTTGGCTCTGCTATTTATTCCTTGGGGGCCTGGGATGTAGCCCCACTGAGCCCAATTTCCTCATCTATGAATGAATTACATTCTGTCAACTTTTTGAGATCGTGGAAAAGGTTTCAAGTGACAACACGGCACAGAACCCGGAGCACAGAGATCTTCCATGAGTCTTGAACACAACACAAATTTGAAAAATCCTTTTCTGTCGCCAGGTCTAACCTTCACTCTAGATTCTGTTCAAACTAAAATTTCTCAACATGGAAGCTAAACTTTAGCTGAGCCTATTTCTAAAGCATTACAAATTTCAGATTATGGGGGTGTCTCCATGGTAGTATTCCTTGATGTTGACATCTAAGAAGCGTGAGGAGAAGCCGTCAGTTTTATTCCCATGCGCGTGGTATTCACGATCATCCTAAAAACCCACCTGCTCTGAGATCCTTTCAAAGCTGACGATTTGTATATCCAAGTTTCTACTGATGTTTCCTTCAGAATTGGCAAAACGCTCGCAACTACTCTCAGCACCAGAAGCGACTTTTTATTGAAATTTATTTGGGGAAAAAGAGCTAATGCCTAATGAAGAAACTCCCAATAGATTACCAGACGGCTTCCATCACTCAGAAAGCAAAGCACCCATGTCGCCGAGACCGTGAAAGTGCCAAGAACACGGACGAGGAATCCAGAGGAGCGTGGGCTGGACCCTCCTGGCCACCCGTCAGCCTAAGGACCTGAGGATCTCCCACCTCCCGGAGCCACCTCTGCCTCCTCCTTTGTGACATGGTTCATGTGGCGGCTGCAGGGTTGCACCGGAGATGGCAAATATGAAGACACTGCGCCCACCCTTGGGAAAAGGGTTTTCTCTGCACCTCTCCACGCTTCTGTCCTCTCTCTTTACTTAGTAGAAAAGGAAGGAGGCTTCCCTTCCACTGTGCCTAAGCCAGCTAGCCCTGGGGCCACTCCTCTTCAGATGGATTTATCACCACGGCGCACAGCCACCTCAGTTCACGCCGTCGCCTGTGGCTGGAAGGGAGAGGCTTAGGAATTGTGCTTCACAAGGGGCCAGACTGGTGATGTATCGACTCACATACTCAAGCCAGTGGCTTTGCTTGGAAACTGATGTCTTTTACATGTTAAGACCCAGGAAGTCACAAAAAACTTGCTGGAATTTTACTAAAAATCTACAGGGAATAAGGACTCATAACAGATGGTCCTGCAGGGATGTGGGCCCTTTATTTGCAGGCTGGAATCGTGGGCTTCCCTAAAACTAACGTGGCTAAATGTTGAAGTCACACTTGTGTCTTTGTTCTGGTTGAGGCACCCGAGAGAAGGATGGTAGAATGCACAGGAGAACAGAGACACAGGGGACGCCTGTGTGGCCGTGGCACATCTTCCACATCCAGAGCATGAAAAGTCATCTGGAGACTGACTGGAGAGTCTGGAGACTGAGGGTCCCCTGGACAGAGCTTCGTCCTTTCTTCCTCCCTTCATGGAGATGTCTCCCCGTCCTCAGGCTGAGTCGGGTGGGTGTTAGGCAACCAGAGAGTCTTGGTAGTGGTCATCGACTTGACACTAGGACTCCAGGGCCACAGGCTGCCTGAGCAACCGGCCACCTGCAGAACGGAAGGGGACAGCGCCTGTCCAGGCAGCAGCGGGAGCTGCCTGCACCCACGTCACGGGGCTCAGTAGGAGATGCCCAGGGAGCCACCTCGGAGGAACCATGAAGCTCCTTGCAAAGTTCCAGCGCCTACACTTCAGTCACACGGAGGCCATGAAGCCGAATGACAGCGGGGCTGGCCCCGGTCCTTCACTGTTCATCAGTAAACCCACTGATGGCCACACGCTGCTCTGCGTTTCCTCTCCTGGTCAGCTGGACAATGACATTTTACCTCAGAGATGGAGAAGCGTTGCCTCAGACACTGGGAAAGCTCTCTGAATCTCTCTCTTTTTCCTAATTCTTTATTAAATAGACCTAGAATTCAGACGGGTCTTAACACAGCTTCAGCTTTCACTGAACTTCCAGTTCTAATTTTCTTTGAAAATGCCTCATGTCCAGACAAGTGACATTAAACACGTGTGCACTTGAATGTGTAGAACAGAGGGAGGAACTCGTCCTTCCTGTGACCCTGACGTCAGGCGCTCAGCAGCAGCAGACGGAGCAGGACGTGGGGCCGTGCAAAACCTCAGCACACGCGGCCAGGCAGGCGTCGCTGCTGCTCTGTGGAGAGGCCTGGTGGACAACGCTGCCGAGGTCACTCGGGGGCCACTCAAAAGCGAACCTCAGAAATACGAATTAGGAAAATGCACTGCGCTTTCCACAAGCTGCGTTTACATGTTTCCATTTCTCCAAATGTGTCTACCTGTAGATTTTTATCAAGTGTGCTCCTTGCTGTCTAAAGTTATTTTTCACTTGTTTGTTTATTCTCTGAGTGACAGCTGTTAAAGGCCCGATTAGCCATCAAATGTTAAAGTATTAACATGGCCTGTCCATTCCTTGACAGTCTCGTTGTTCTTCTGCCTTCATAACACTTCCGTGGTCCTACACTGGACATCTGCAGTTGTCCGCTTTATAAGTTAAGCGTTTAACCACCATTTCTGTCTTCCAGTTTGCACCTGGCAGTTCCCCTGCATGCACAGGTCTTTGACCCATTGGGACTTATCCACTGACGAGAGCAGCTCTCTCTCACCGTCACCACACGGCAGGCTGACTGTCCTCTGTCCAGGGTGAATTCCAGACGTGTCACTGCAGCCCTCACCGCACACACCTCTGTGCTCTCACTCTCGGGCTCTGCTGTCCCTGTCCAGCCAAATCCCAGCTGTGGGTAAATGTAACCCCCTGAAATAACCCACTTCTGCCTGCTTACAGTTGTCTCTAGAAAGGCATAATTTGGAAATAGGCACCGATCTTTTATTAAATTGTCATTTATATTCTTCTTTCTCTCTTGGTGTTTTTCCTTTCCAGAAGCTGAGCATAGAAGTGGGGCACTGAGAGATGACGCCAACCACACAAACCCCTTTTCAACCTTCTCTTCCCATTAGAAACATAGAGAAAGGCTGGTGTGTACAGTTGGAATCCCACTCAATTGTCCTCTCCCCCCTCCAACTATGTATCAGAGATACAGTTAGAATTGCTTTAAATTGGGCTGGCCCGGTGGCGCACTGCTACAGTGCGCCGCTTGGGAGCGCAGCGGCGCTCCCGCCGAGGGTTCGGATCCCACATACAGACCG
>NW_007738551.1:12660-14188 GCF_000696425.1 Galeopterus variegatus | reverse complement strand
GAGGGTTGCGATCCATTGCCGGACACGAAAAAAGACAAAAAGGAAAAAAAAAAAAAGAATTGCTTTAAATTAATTTACCTCTGTTCTATATACATTTCTAAACGCTTCATTTAAATGAACTTACATGAGTAAAAGGAAGGTTGAGTTCATGAACAATCCCTTAAATTTAGTTTCAAAAACCAGGACACTTCGAACAAAGAAAATACTTTACTATAAATGGTTAAAAGTATCTTTTCTGACTGCCACCGTCAGCAGCAAGTTATTTAAGAAAACAAGTAGCAGTTCACACCACGGGGCCCTCTGAGCCTTGCATCAGCATGTTGCGTGCCACGAGCTCCTGCTGCACCTGCACTGCTGGCAGGGCCATGGAACGGGCAGCGCCCACGCACGCTGACCCAGCAAACGACCATGAAACTCCAGCTATGTACATACAGCTGTGGGAGTTCCAGAGAAAACTGCCGAAGGCAATTGCCTCTCCTTTTTTAAGTGACACATGAGATATCTGACTCTAACTTTAGCATCCTTCAAAACCTCCCCGAGTGTTGCAGCACCGAGTTCTCATCGCCCATGGGGTCAGCTTAAATGACAAATTTATCTTTCTCAGCTCTGGAGGCTGGAGGTTAGAGATCAAGGGGCTGACACATCCAATGTCCATGAAGGCCCACTTCCTGGCTCGCAGGTGGCGTTGTCGCTGTGTCCTCTCAGGCTAGAGAAAGAGCCCTGTGGGGCCCTTTATTAAGGGCACCAGTCTCACCTTCTCACCATAGCCTCGCATGGTGAGAAGAGAAATCATCTCTGTCCGGTCTCTTCCATGAGGGCTCCACCCTTGTGACCTAACCACCTCCTGAAGGCCCCATCTCCTAAGCCATCACTCTGGGGGTGGGTATTTTAACATGTGAATGTAGAGGGACATAAACATTCAGTCCACAGAACCCAGAGGGACAGCTGCAGTGCTCCAAGGTGAGTGCGTAGTTTATCCACTTGGGCTGAGAGAATCCTAAGTGGATGGCTGGAGGTGTGGGGACATTTTTTACTGTACTTCTATCAAAGCTTTTCCTTTCAGATGTTTTGTGAAAAATGGTTTATCCTATCACCAAACTTGGATGACTATCTGACCTATGATAGAAAAGAAGACGTAAAATAACGTTAATTCTTTAACGATTTTAGGAATCTAAGACTTTCCATATTTAAAAAAATCTTGAATTAGTATTTACTTTGAAAAACAACACGTGGTAATAGAACAGCTGCAGCTAGCAATACTCCCTGGATGACATTTCATATGTGCACACGCACGCACGTACATATATGCACATGGCCTTTCTCATTGTCTCCCTCTACAAGATCCAGAGCAAGCGTGGGCTGGCCTTATAGAATGAGTTAGGGAGAGTGGCCTATGTTTCAGTACTTTGGAATAGTCTGAAGAGAATTGGTGTTAATTCCTCTTTAAATATTTGGTAGAATTCAGCAGTGAAGCCACCCGGTCCTGGGCTTTTCTTTGTTGGGAGACTGCTGATTACTGCTTCAATCT
>NW_007738551.1:11557-12059 GCF_000696425.1 Galeopterus variegatus | reverse complement strand
TATATTGTCTCCTTTTTCATTTCTGATTTTTGTTATTTTTGTTATTTGTGTCTATTTTGTTTATCTTCTCAAAAAACCAACTTTTTGTGTGATTGATCTTTTGTATCATTTTTTGGGTCCCTATTTTATTTAGCTCTGCTATTATCTTAATGATTTCTTTCTGTCAACTAAGGAGGAGACTGAGGCCCAAGTGACCAGCCAACTTGACCAGGGACCCAGAGTGGCAGGCTGGGCCCAGACCTGTGTTTTTAGACCCCCAGTCTTGGGCACTATGCACTCACCTAAGTGCTGTGGGTTTTCAGATGTATCTTTAATAAAGTCTCACAAAAGTAGCATTTGCAGAGATCAGCTACTTACAGATCAACCCCCTTGGAGCACTTTTGGGTGATCATATAATTTGTCACACAAACTGGGACACTTGTCCTTGATTTGGTTGATGTGGTGTATCACATTTATTGACTTGTGTATGTTGAGCCATCCTTGCATCCCTGGGATGAATCCC
>NW_007738551.1:4627-11332 GCF_000696425.1 Galeopterus variegatus | reverse complement strand
CTTGATCATGGTGTATAATTTTTTTTACGTGTTGCTGTGTCCTGTTTGCTAATATTTTATTGAGGATTTTTTCATCTCTGCTCATCAGATATATTGTCCTGTAGTTTTCTTATTGTTGTTGTTGTTGCATCTTTGTCTGGTTTTGGTATCAGAGTGTGCTGGTAAGTGAGGATCCTGGGGTTGTCAGGGGCAGGCACCTTCGGCATTCTGGAGGGATGGTCTCTGGCCTGTGGGCAACCTGCCCTGGCCAGTGTTTGTCCATGACACAATCCTGTCTAGGACCCGAGCAGCAAGTGCATGGAACTTAGGGGCCCGTTTCATGTGCAAGTGGGAGCTCTGTGATTGTCCTTTGTCCAGAAACACCTGGTCACGGGGTGGAGCGACACGTACATCCAGGCTCTGACCCCTGACTTATGCTTTCCATGACCATGCGTTTTTTCTTTGGCCGATCTGCATTGTTTGTTTTAATTTCAGTGACTTGGATAAAGGAGAGTGCATCCCTATTACATATGCAGGCCACACATGCCTAGAGGATCAGCTGATGTGTGAGAGCGAGGCAGAGAGCAGAAAGAGCCAAGATAAACGGGATGAAACTGGAATTGCTGCTTTTATTGAATTACACATTAAAATCATGCCTCTACAGCGAGGGGTGACAGAACATGCACGCGGAATCACTGTGGCATCCCGTGTGGGATGCTGCTGACCACAGTGACGTGTCTGATGTTCACGTGGAGTCTCCTGGGAAATCTTGCTTATGTCTCAGTATCAGTAAAAACTTCCCTTTACCCAAACAGTTGGCCGATGGTCCACTTGGATCTAAAGCTCCTCGTACTTGATCGGCTTTTCTCTTTGGTTTGGTTGCTGGACGCATGGAGACCTTCGCATCCCACCCCAGCACCTGCGTGTATTAACCTCGTTTCCTTCCCCCTTCCCCCTAATTCCTTCAGTCGTTTCATTTGTGGTTTGTAGTGTGTGTGTGTGTGTGTGTGTGTGTGTGTTTATTTGTATGTTTCCTCTAATTGTTTGTGAAATGACAATTAGACAGGCATTAAAAACAAAAAAACGAAATATATAATTGTATATAAAAATCCTGTGATTTCTAGTCATGACACCTGCTTTTTCAGTGTTGCTCAGCATCTTGTTGAATTGAGTTAAAGTATATTTTTAAAAACAGCTGCATAAATGCCAGGTTTTGCAGGTGAGGGTGAGCGTTCCTTCAAAGCAGTTCCTGTGATTCAGTGGCAGGAGTCTCAGTTGAACCAAACTCGATCTAGTAGAGTGTGATTTGACTGCCAGAGGCGCCTAATGCAGTGATTCGGGCTCTAGTGAGGACCCTCCTCGGGGCTGCAGATGGCGCCTTCTCCCTGCGTCCTCACAGGGTGGGAAGTGAGAGAAGCAGCTCCCTGCCTCCCTTTCCTCCTCTTGAAAGGACACGAATCCATCATGGGGTCCTGCTCTCCGGACCTCGTCTAAAGCAGCTAATCACCGCCCACAGGCTGCACCTCCTGAAACTGTCACACTGGGGGCCAGGCCTCAGCGTGTGAGCTTAGGACACAGGCGTTCAGTTCGTGAGCTGGAACACGGGTGGTGAGAAGGGCAGGTGGTGGAGTGTGTGTGCGGTGCTGGCTCCGTGTGACAGGAGGGAACGCACACGTGCTCGCTCACATTTTCAGAAGGAAGCAGTGACGGGAGGAGCACCTGCCGTCTGGGGTACATACCTTGTTTGGTGGCGTTGACTTTGGGACCCTTTGTGGGCTTGAGAGAATGGAACGACAGCTAATGCTGCTGTGCACAGCTGCTGTCCTGCTCCTCCCAGCACCTGTGCCCTGGCCTTGCCGAAGGATTTGCGGATTCCCTGAGGAGGCTGCGCCCTCACCCGTGCCTTCTGCTGGTGTCTTCTCTAAATCCAACCCCTTTTTTTGTTTATCGAAACACGTCCCATCCTGCCTTCCAGCTGCCACTGGACAGGTCCCTTCCCTGTGTGTGACCTCACACAGCAGCAAGCATCGTGGTCACCCGTGGGCCACCCTATGCTCCTTCTGGAGCAGGCTTCTCACGTGCATCAGCAGAGCCTGTGAACGGTACAGAGGCGCAGTCGATATCAGTGAGTGAGGGACCAGCTAAGGACTGGACTGTTTTTTGTGGCTCTAGAGGTTAGATGAGAGCCAGGGTACCTGGAACAGGAACCAGAGCCTGGTTCCCTCCTGGAAGAACTGGCCACACTAGGCTCTGTCCAGCAGTGAAATCATGTCTGCGCCAGAAAATAGCTGCTGTCGCTGTGCTTGTAAAATCAGGCAAAAAGATGGTCAGGGCGTGGGGGACTGTATTTCGGGGCCGGCATTCAATGTCAGAAATTATTCCTAACATGCTCTCCTTGGTAAAATCTGTACATGTAGAAAGGGCCTTCATGAACCCAGGCAGGCACACGGAACTTGATGTGCTCTTGGTGACTCGTGCCTTACACAGGAAGTGAGGACGTAGCTTGGGGCATTTCTGCCTTGCATGGTGAGGGCAGGGGCCCCTGTGCGCTGCTTCTGTCTGGCTGTTTCGTCTCCAGGATCATGCTTCTCAGCCCTTCCTTCACACTGTGCCAGGGCAATTTCTGATACAATCATCTGATCCTGTCACTTTTCTGCTCCAGCCTTTATCTCTTCAGGAAGGAGTCTGAGCTCTGCGATCTGCCTGCTTGGGGCTTACCCAGAGGCATTGCAGCCTCGCAGCTCGAGCCAGAACAAAGAGCCACCTGCAGGTATCTGGCTCTCAGCAGAGTCACATGCTATGGTCTGCCCAGGACAAGTTTCTGTAAATTGGGATTGTGACAGACAGCTTCTGGGGTTGTAAGGATTAAATGTATTTATAGGAGTCACCGACGCTCAGCTCAACACATGCTGGCTATTCTTACATGTGTTTATCCTCTGACCCAGCAACCCCACTTCTAGGAGCCTGTTCCATAAATATGGGAACAAATATTCAAAATGGAATGTACACAAAGCTAGTCGTTGCAGTACTATTTATAACAGCACAAGGCAAGGACACTCAGATGCCCTCCAGGAGGGGCCTGGTTGGGAATCCCATGGTCGGGCAGTGGCTGGCTGAGCTGCTGGGAAAAGCAAGGGGGTCACTATCTATGTACTGTTCCTTAGTCAGCTCGGGCTGCCATAACAAAGTCCCAAAGTTGGGGTGGCTTCAGCTCAGAGATGTGCTTCTCACGGTCCTGGAGGCTGGGAGTCCGAGGTCAAGGTGCCGGCATGGTTTGGGGTTCTGGTGAGGACCCTCCTTGGCATTGCAGACGGCACCTTCTCCCTGCGTCCTCACAGGATGGGCAGTGAGAGAAGCAGCTCCCTGCCGCCCTCTCCTCCTCTCTAAAGGACACGAATCCATCATGGGGCCCTGCTCTCTGGACCTCGTCTAAAGCAGCTAATCACCGCCCACAGGCTGCACCTCCTGAAACTGTCACACTGGGGGCCAGGCCTCAGCGTGTGAGCTTGGGACACAGGCGTTCAGTCCCTCACACGGCTGTGGAGTGAGCTGGAACACGGGCGGTGAGAAGGGCAGGTGGTGGAGTGTGTGTGCAGCACTGGCTCCATGTGACAGGAGGGAACGCACACGTGCTCACTCACATTTTCAGAAGGAAGAGGTGACGGGAGGAGCACCTGCCGTCTGGGGTACATACCTTGTTTGGTGGCGTTGACTTTGGGACCCTTTGTGGGCTTGAGAGAATGGAACGACAGCTAATGCTGCCGTGCACAGCTGCTGTCCCTGCTCCTCCCAGCACCTGTGCCCTGGCCTTGCCGAAGGACTCGCGGATTCCCTGAGGAGGCTGCGCCCTCACCCGTGCCTTCTGCTGGTGTCTTCTCCTCTAAATCCAACCCCTTTTTTTTGTTTGTCGAAACATGGCCCATCCTGCCTCCCAACTGCCACCGGACAGGTCCCTTCCCCGTGTGTGACCTCACACAGCAGCAAGCGTCATGGTCACCCGTGGGCCACCCTATGCTCCTTCTGGAGCAGGCTTCTCACGTGCATCAGCAGANGTGTGTGTGTGTGTGTGTGTGTGTGTGTTTATTTGTATGTTTCCTCTAATTGTTTGTGAAATGACAATTAGACAGGCATTAAAAACAAAAAAACGAAATATATAATTGTATATAAAAATCCTGTGATTTCTAGTCATGACACCTGCTTTTTCAGTGTTGCTCAGCATCTTGTTGAATTGAGTTAAAGTATATTTTTAAAAACAGCTGCATAAATGCCAGGTTTTGCAGGTGAGGGTGAGCGTTCCTTCAAAGCAGTTCCTGTGATTCAGTGGCAGGAGTCTCAGTTGAACCAAACTCGATCTAGTAGAGTGTGATTTGTCAGTTGAACCAAACTCGATCTAGCTCGATCTAGTAGAGTGTGATTTGACTGCCAGAGGCGCCTAATGCAGTGATTCGGCTGTACTTATTGGAAGGACCATGTCCAGACTGAGGAAGGTGGGGCTGAGGTCTGCTTCTCTTTCACAGATGCTGGCAAGAGACACAAGGCCCCTGGGTCAGAGACAAAGGGCTTCATCACTCCCAGTACAGTCAGTGGCTGGAACTTCATGGTAGCCTTGGTCTCCCCTGCTCCCCACTCATGTGGGGCAATGCAGGTGGACCCAGCTGGATGCAGGAGAGCTTGGGGCAATCACCACTGGCACGGTGAGCGGTGGGCGGGCTTGCTCTTTCACCAGGAGGAGATGGCACCCCACCCTTCAAGGTTGCTAGCTGTGAACACAGCTCAGAGGATTGGCCCAGGTAAAGAGGGTTTGGGGCCTTCTGTTCTTAGCACGCCCTGCAGGAACGTGCAGGAGCACCTGCACAGACAGCCAACCTCCGCTGGAGAGGCGTGGTCTAGTTTCACTGTTATCTCCACTGGTCAGACAATGCTTGGGAGATCCCTGTGCTGTGGGTATGCGCCTTATTTTAAGATGGGCAAATTGAAGTCAGCCCATAGAGGTGTGATTGGGATGGGATCTGTATGCACAGTCAGGAAAAGGGAGGTTGGAGAGAATAGCAGTGCACCTGCCTTGGGCTCAGGTGCCTCCTGTGGTCAGACCTCTCGCCGCAGTCTGCTGATGGTCTCTTTGCTCCACTGAATGCTGGGCTCCTTCTTGCTGTCCTTGGCACCAGCACCGGGCTCCCCAGCTGGGAGCCGGGAGCCACCCTGTGGCCCCCTCCCTTGCTCTCCTGTTCCCCCTGTGCGCTGCTTCTGTCTGACTGTTTCATCTCCAGGATTATGCTTCTCAGCCCTTCCTCCACACTGTGCCAGGGCAATTTCTGATACAATCATCTGATCCTGTCACTTTTCTGCTCCAGCCTTTATCTCTTCAGGAAGGAGTCTGAGTTCTGCGATCTGCCTGCTTGGGGCTTACCCAGAGGCATTGCAGCCTCGCAGCTCGAGCCAGAACAAAGAGCCACCTGCAGGTATCTGGCTCTCAGCAGAGTCACACGCTATGGTCTGCCCAGGACAAGTTTCGTAAATTGGGATTGTGACAGACAGCTTCTGGGGTTGTAAGGATTAAATGTATTTACAGGAGTCACCGACGCTCAGCTCAACACATGCTGGCTATTCTTACATGTGTTTATCCTCTGACCCAGCAACCCCACTTCTAGGAGCCTGTTCCATAAATATGGGAACAAATATTCAAAATGGAATGTACACAAAGCTAGTCGTTGCAGTACTATTTATAACAGCACAAGGCAAGGACACTCAGACGCCCTCCAGGAGGGGCCTTGTTGGGAATCCCATGGTCGGGCAGCGGCTGGCTGAGCTGCTGGGAAAAGCAAGGGGGTCACTATCAACGTACTGTTCCTTAGTCAGCTCGGGCTGCCGTAACAAAGTCCCAAAGTTGGGGTGGCTTCAACTCAGAGATGTGCTTCTCACGGTCCTGGAGACTAGGAGTCCGAGGTCAAGGTGCTGGCGTGGTTTGGGGTTCTGGTGAGGACCCTCCTTGGCATTGCAGACGGCGCCTTCTCCCTGCGTCCTCACAGGGTGGGCAGTGAGAGAAGCAGCTCCCTGCCGCCCTCTCCTCCTCTCTAAAGGACACGAATCCATCATGGGGCCCTGCTCTCTGGACCTCGTCTAAAGCAGCTAATCACCGCCCACAGGCTGCACCTCCTGAAACTGTCACACTGGGAGCCAGGCCTCAGCGTGTGAGCTTGGGACACAGGCGTTCAGTCCCTCACACGGCTGTGGAGTGAGCTGGAACACGGGCGGTGAGAAGGGCGGGTGGTGGAGTGTGTGTGCAGCACTGGCTCCTGTCACACATGCTCGCTCACATTTTCAGAAGGAAGAGGTGACGGGAGGAGCACCTGCCGTCTGGGGTACATACCTTGTTTGGTGGCGTTGACTTTGGGACCCTTTGTGGGCTTGAGATAATGGAACGACAGCTAATGCTGCCGTGCACAGCTGCTGTCCCTGCTCCTCCCAGAGCCTGTGCCCTGGCCTTGCTGAAGGACTCGCAGATTCCCTGAGGAGGCTGCGCCCTCACCCGTGCCTTCTGCTGGTGTCTTCTCCTCTAAATCCAACCCCTTTTTTTTGTTTGTCGAAACACGACCCATCCTGCCTCCCAGCTGCCACCGGACAGGTCCCTTCCCCGTGTGTGACTTCACACAGCAGCAAGCGTCATAGTCACCCGTGGGCCACCCTATGCTCCTTCTGGAGCAGGCTTCTCACGTGCATCAGCAGAGC
>NW_007738551.1:2957-3475 GCF_000696425.1 Galeopterus variegatus | reverse complement strand
CATTTCTGCCTTGCATGGTGAGGGCAGGGGGGCACTGAGTCAGGGACCCCCTCCTCCTGCTGCCATTACAGGTCAGAAACGGAAGCCCTGGGACCTCTGCTGCTGCCTGGGTGGAGGGAT
Organism: Galeopterus variegatus; assembly: GCF_000696425.1. NCBI lineage: Eukaryota > Metazoa > Chordata > Mammalia > Dermoptera > Cynocephalidae > Galeopterus > Galeopterus variegatus. The sequence goes on along the minus strand of NW_007738551.1, from coordinate 3,355 downwards.
TTGAGGGTCACTTTGGGTTCTTAAGATTTTCATCCTTCTAGTTAGGAAAAGGCTTCGTGCAAAAGGCAGAACACAGATAGGGAGCTGTGGAATTTGGGTTGAGCAAGGGTCTCGTGGCAAAGGGACGGTGCAGGCCTTCAGTGGACCCACAGGGGACCAGGGGAAGAAGAGCTGAGCAGTTCCACTGTAAAAGGAGAGGGCCAGCCCCTCTTCCCTTCACACCATGAGCATTGCTGCCTGAGGCTCTTGTGGGTTGTCAGAAGCTTTTCTCCCAGTGGGGTGTCAGCCCTGGTCCCAGGCCAGAGGCACATGCCTGCAGCAGCCCGGCCCTCGACCTCCTCACAGAGCACAGCGGGTCCAAAGCAAATAACAGCTGCCAGGTTTGCTCAGCGCCTAGA
>NW_007738551.1:2390-2924 GCF_000696425.1 Galeopterus variegatus | reverse complement strand
ATATCAGTGAGTGAGGGACCAGCTAAGGACTGGACTGTTTTTTGTGGCTCTAGAGGTTAGACGAGAGCCAGGGTACCTGGAACAGGAACCAGAGCCTGGTTCCCGCCTGGAAGAACTGGCCACACTAGGCTCTGTCCAGCAGTGAAATCATCTCTGCACCAGAAAATAGCTGCTGTCACTGTGCTTGCAAAATCAGGGGCAAAATGATGGTCAGGGCGTGGAGGACTGTATATTGGGGCCGGCATTCAATGTCAGAAATTATTCCTAACATGCTCTCCTTGGTAAAATCTGTACATGTAGAAAGGGCCTTCATGAGCCCAGGCAGGCACACTGAACTTGATGTGCTCTTGGTGACTTGTGCCTTACACAGGAAGTGAGGACGTAGCTTGGGACATTTCTGCCTTGCATGGTGAGGGCAGGGGGGCACTGAGTCAGGGACCCCCTCCTCCTGCTGCCATTACAGGTCAGAAACGGAAGCCCTGGGACCTCTGCTGCTGCCTGGGTGGAGGGATTTGAGGGTCACTTTGGGTTCTT
>NW_007738551.1:0-1406 GCF_000696425.1 Galeopterus variegatus | reverse complement strand
AATAACTCAAAGCTTCTAACTCTCACTGAAGTTCAGAGATGCTGGCAGATGCTCAGGCCAGTCTCTGCGTTTGTCTGGAGCCCAGGAACCCACTGAGAGAGAACTGGAACCCAGCATCCAGTTGGATCCGGGTGCTTGCACTGACTGTCGGTCTGGACACTCTAAAGAGACTGGACCAGGGAAAGACAGTGTCTAAAAGAAGGCTCAGCCTCGAGGGGCGGCCAAGCAGCATGGGCTGGCCAATGTCTTGGGGACAGTGGCTCCAGGCTAAGCCGGAGCTGGCCTACCCCTCCCTGACCCTGTCCCTGCCAGGGAGCCTGTTGTGCCTGGGAGAGGCTGAGTTACATAGAGAGAACTGGTCACTGCAGCCATGTGCTCCACTTGGGAAACCCTCTGAAAGAGCTGGTCTCAGGAAGCAAACCAAGCAATAACAGAGACAGTCAGTGGGAGAAGCTGGGTATGGCCTGGGGCCAGTGTGGTCAGGGCCTCCCGGGCACAGAGTCACAGCAGACCTCAGAGCAGAGGAAGTGCAGAGCTGCCCCTGTACCCTGCATCCTGGGTCATGGAGAGGCGCCCCTCCACCCTGCAGCCCAGGTCAGGGGGAAGTGCACGTCACCTCACCCACCCTTAGTTTTCTTGGAGCAAGTGTTTGGGGCGGGGTGATCTCCTTTGGGGTTTACTAGGATGCTCTGAATCTCAGGCTGGTGGAGGCTATATGGCACTGGGACTTCATAGATGCACCATGTTCTTATCTAGTGGGTAGTACCAGGTGACCTCTGGCCTGTGCTATGACTGATGTTGACCTTTTTCTTTAACTGTAGCTAATTTTGAGTTGGTACTTACGAGTCTCTATGTGCATTTTCTCGTTAACTCCTCAGAACATACCAGTAAANGTGATCTCCTTTGGGGTTTACTAGGATGCTCTGAATCTCAGGCTGGTGGAGGCTATATGGCACTGGGACTTCATAGATGCACCATGTTCTTATCTAGTGGGTAGTACCAGGTGACCTCTGGCCTGTGCTATGACTGATGTTGACCTTTTTCTTTAACTTTAGCTAATTTTTAGTTGGTACTTACTAGTCTCTATGTGCATTTTCTCGTTAATTCCTCAGAACATACCAGTGAATAATGTATAATCTGCTTTGTATAATGGGAGGTTTCGTTCCCAAGAAATGTCAGTATGGCAGCGTCTGTGACCAGTGGCAGAGCTGGTGTGCCCCCACCGAGGCTGCTGCTCCTGCCCTAAGGAAGCTGTCTGCAGGGAAGGGATAGAGGGGATCGTGGTCATGAGGAGGGGCCATCGTGGAGAGTGGTAGAGAAGGGGGTCAGACCCCACTTTCTGTGGCCTGAGAAGCTGAGATAATCTTCACCCTTCCCAAGCCTTGATGGTTCATTCTGCCCTCAAG
>NW_007738550.1:12273-43117 GCF_000696425.1 Galeopterus variegatus | reverse complement strand
TAAGGTGAAAAAGAAAAAAATACAGGAAATGCATGATACCCTATTTCCTCAAGTTACCTATCATCCATGAGCTTTGCCAGAAAATCGAGATGAATTAAATCTAGAAGAGAATCATAAGAAGATGCATCTTTGCTGAACATACTGCTGTACCATTAGCCACTATTATATATTGAATGTGTCTCCCTAAAATTCATGTGTTGAAACCTAACCCCCAAAATGGCTATATTTGGAGATGGGGCCTTTAAGGAAGTAATTAAAGTTAAATAATGTCATAAGAGTGAGGCCCTGATCTGATAGGATTAGTGTTCTTATAAAAAGAGACACTAGAGAGCACTCGTTCCCTCTCCCTGCATGCACTCCTAGAAAAGTCCATGCAAGGAGGTGGCTGTCCACAAGCCAGGAAGAGAGTCCTCACCAGAAACTGAGTTGTCCAGAACCTTGATTATGGACTTCTAGCCTCCAGAACTGTGAGAAAATAAATTTCTGTTGTTTAAACCCTGACAGTTTATGCTATTTTGTTTCATGGCAGTCCAAGACAACAAGTACAGTTCCTTTTTCTCCTCTCTCTCATAACAGTCACAAAAGAATTTACAGTGGTAAGTAACTTGTGGGGGAAACAAATCTGGCAAATTATTACAATTTTTTAAATTAATTTTTTCCTGGATCTATTATAAAAGCGGAAATAGGGCAAAGTTTAGAAACTTCTGATAGAACCTTTTTTCCCCCAAAAGTTAATATCCACATTTAAAGATAAGAAAACACAGACTTAAGGAGATTTTATAATTTGACCAAAGCTACACATTACCAAACAAACAAAAAAGGCAATGAAGTAGCATGTCAGGAGCCTAGAAAATCTTTACAAATGGCAGAATTAAATTTTGTGCCACCTGCCTATGTTTAGATATCTTATGGACAACATGAATACAGTTAAAATGCACAAACCTTAATGTGAGCTGGCCTCGTGGTTTAGTTTCACTAATTATAAGGGGACCAAGAGGGCCAAGATGGACGGACAATCGACCAACTAGCACATCACATACATAGTAAGGAATTTGTCCTCACCCAACGAGGGATGCTGCCTTTATCACAGCTCCTGGAAGCCAACCACTAAACCAATGAAATTTTCTTAGTGATAAGAGTGTCTTTGTTATTCATGGTGGGCCCCTGGACCACAGCTGGTAGTTTATGCTAACAAGGTGACTCCTACTGTCCCCTGGGGTCTCGTGCTATTAGTCCAACCTCTGGGAAGGAGGTTCTGGAGAGTGCCTTGAACCTTACGGACACTAAGTCAATTGATCATGCATATATAATAAGCCCTCAATAAACACTTTGGATACTGGTGAGCTTCTCAGATTGGAAATACTCTGTGTGTATTGTCTTAGTCTATGGAAGGAGGATAATGCATCTTGAGAATGAAGGAAACTTTGCTTTGAGCTTCCTCCCAGATTCTGCCCTTTGTGTTTCTTCCGTTGGCTGATGTTTAATGTATCCTTTCTCTGTAATAAGTATAACCATTCATATAATAAGCTTCAGTGAGTTCTGTGAGTCTTTCTAATTGTTGGGGGCCTGAAGCTCCACACCCCTTCTTGTGAGACCGCTCCTGTGTGACAATCTGCTCCGATGGCCATGCTTTACATGATAGCTGCCTAGCAATCTTTATGCCAGAAACTGATTGCTCCTGGCTATGCAAGTTAATTTGCAAGTGACCTTTTATCCTTCTCTAGAAACTGTTTAACCATAAACATTCTGGGTGGCAACCTTTACTTTGAATGTCCTGTCTTTGTCTCTCCTCAAGATATTATCATATCTTTACATTCCAGACCCTTTGCAGCATGCCTGCCTTCTCCTATATAAGATGTAACCTAAGAATCAATAAACGAGACTTGATCAGAATACTGTCTTGTCTCAATTTCTCGTGTCTCTTGTCCCATCCAATTCCCACTACCCCCTCCAGGGTCTGCGTTGAATATCCCGCGGGTCGGGACATGCATGTATAGTTCTGTGTCATTTTTCCACATGTGCAGATTTGTGTGGCCACTGCAATCAAGATAGAGAACTATTCCATCACTACATCATCGACCTTTTTCCCCTTTACACTCACCCCATTTCTTACATCACCCCTTTCCCTTAACTATCTCTAAGCCCTGTAACTACAGATGTTTTCCATATCTATAATTTTATCATTTTGAGAATGTTATTCAAATGGAATCATGCAGTATGTGATCATTTGAGACTGTTTTTTTTCTTTTTTTCCCCACTCGGCATAATGCACTTATCCACCAAGTTGTTGCATAGCTGTGTAACTACTTGGGGAAAACTCACAGCTTTACCATTTTGTGTCTTCTAATCTATGACCATGTTATGTCTTTCCATTTATTGAAGTATTCTTTGATTTCATTAATTAACATTTCATAGTTTTTAGCATACAAGTCCTGTACATGCTCTGTTAGATTTATATATTTCTTTTTCTTTTTTAGCAATTATAAATAGTTTAAAAAATTTTGATTTCCACGTATTCATTGCTAGTATATAGACACAACTGATACGTGGATATGTGTATATTCCCCTTATAATCTGTGACATTGCTAAACTGCTAAATGTATTTTTTAGTTCTAGGTGGGGTTTTTTTTTTTTTTTTAGTAGATTCCTTGGGGTTTTCTACACAGGTGATCAAGTCATTAGCAAATCAAGGCCGTTTTATTTCTTCCCTTCTAATATGTAATGTTTTTATTTCATTTTTTGGCCTTATTGAAACTTTCTACAACTTCCAGGACTATGTTGGGTAGTAGTGGTGATGGTGAATATCTTTGCCTTTTTCCCAATCATATAGGGAACACATCACTTCACCATTTCATATAAAGTTAGCTGTGGACTTTTTGTAGGTGTTCTTTATCAAGTTGAGGAAATTGCTCTGTATTCCTATTTTTCAAAGATATTTTTTTAAAATCATGAATGGTTGTGAATTTTGTCAAATGCTTTTCTTTGTCAATTAATATGATCATATGATTTTTCTTCTTTAGCCTGTCGATATGATGGATTACACAGATTGACTTTCACATGTTGAGTCAGCTTTGTATGTTGCTAAATTTTATTTACTAATATTTTGCTAAGGATGTTTGTTTCTGTGTTCATGAGAATATTGGTTTGTAGTTTTCTATTTTTGTGTTTTTGTCTGGTTTTCGTATCAGAGTAATACTAGATTCATTAAAAAAATCAAAAAATGTTTCTTTCTATTTTGATTTCTGGAAGTAATTGTGTAAAACTGGTGTGAAGACTTCATCAAACATTTGGTGGAAATCACCAGTGAAAACATCTGGGATTGGAGATTTCTTTTTCCAGAAGGTTGTAAAATTATAAATTTAACATAATCATAGGGTTTTTCAAATTATTTACTTCATGTTGTGATTATTCATCGTGGTAGTTTGTGTTTTTGGAGGAATTGATACATTTCATCCAAGTTGTCAAATTTATGTTTATAGAGTTGTTCATAGTATCTAACTATTACCCTTTTGTTTTCTACGTAGTCTGTAGTGATAAACTCTGTGTCATTCCTGATGTTGATAGTTTTCTGTCTGTTTATTATTTGCTTTGTCATTCTTGCTAGAGTTTTGACAATTTTATTGATCTTTTCAAAGAAGCAGACTTTTCTTTTCACTATTGTTTTTCTGTTTTCAATTTTATTTGTTTCTTCTTTGATCTTCATTATTTCCTTCCTCTGCTTTCTTTAGGTTTATTTTTCTTTTATTTTTCTAGCTTCTTCTGATAGGAGCTTAGATTATCATTTTGAGGCTTTTCTAATATTCAGATGTAAGCATTTAATGCTATGAGTTTATCTCAGTACTGCTTTGACTGCATCCCACAAATTTTGATATGTTGCATTTTCATCTTAATTCAGTATAATATATTTTTAAGTTTCCCTTGAGACCTTCTCTTTGAACCAAGACTTATTGGACATATTTTGTTTCCTTGTATTTTGAGATTTTGCTGTTATCTTTCTATTATCGATTTCTAGTTTGATTCCAATTTGATTAGAGGGCACCTTCTCCATGATTTCTGTTGTTTTTAATTTTTTGAGGTTTGTTTCATGGTCAGGAATGGTCTTTCTTGGTATATGTTATATGGTTATCTAAGTATAAAGTGTATATTTTGTGGGCACTTGAAAAAATGTGTCTTTTGCTGCTGTTGGGTGGAGTGTTCTACACACGCTGATTGGATTTTGTTGTCAATGGTTGATTGTTGAATTCTTCCATATCCTTGCTGATTTACTGTCTAGATATTCTATCAATTGTGGAGAGAGGGATTTTTAAGTTGCCAACTATAATTGCAGATTTCTTTGCCTCATTTTAGTTGTACCAGGATAAATTTCACATATTTTGAGCACATACTTTTTTTGGTGCATATGTATTTAATATTGCTGTGTTTTCTTGGTGTAATGACCATTTTAGTATTTTACAATGTCCCTTTAGTATTTTACAATCTCCTGTCTCTGGTGATTTTCTTTTTTTCTGAATTCTACTTTATCTGATATTTTTATAGCCACTTCTGGTTTCTTTTGATTAATGTTTGCAATGTTGTATATTTTTACATCCTTTTGCTTTCAACCTACCCATATCATTATATATGAAACAAATTTCTTGTACACAGAATATAGTTGGCCTTTTTAAAAAAATCCACTATTCCAATGCTTTCCTTTAATTAATTTAACTAGTTAAATTAATCAGTTTAACAGAAGCCAAAGTACATCATAGTCAAATCAGATTATACAGTGGTATAATTTTTGCTTCAACCATCAAACATAATTTTGAAAATTCAAAAGGACAAGGAAAGTCCATTGTGTTTAATCATACATTTGCTCTTCTGTTGTTACTTTTTTCCTGATGTTCCAAGACTTTTTCCTTTATTATTTATTTCTAATTAGAGAACTTCCTTTAGCTATTTTTCAGGGTAGAGTTGCTGGTGACAAATTCTCTTGTTATTTCATCATTTGAGAATGTCTTATTTCCCGTTTATTCTTAAGAGACATTTTATTGTATATAAAATTCTAAATTGACAGTTTATTTATTTCAGGATTTGAAGACTACTGTGCCATTTTCTTCTGGCCACTATGGTTTCCGATGAGAAATATGCTGTAATTTGTATTGTTTCCCCCCATTATTTAAGGTGTCATTTTTCTAGCTGCTTTCAAGATGATTTCTTTCCATTAGTTTCCAGCAGTTCAACTATAACGTACTTTGGCTTCTATTTCTTTTGGTTTATCCTGACTGGAATTCATTCAGTTTCTTAACTTCAGGAACATTTCAGCCATTATTTATTTGAATATTTTTTCAACTTCTTCTCTTTTTCTTCTCTGAAAATATGATAACATGAATGTCAGATCTTTTGTTATATTTTCACAATTCCCTAAATTTTAAATTTATTTCTATTATTTTCTGTTGTTCAGATTGGACAACTTTTATTCTTCTGTCTTGAAGTCTGCTGATTTATCTCTTCTATCTTTTACATTTTTTTCTTGAATCCATCCATTGAGTGTTTTATTTCCTTTTTGGTTCTAAAATTTCCATTTGGTTCTTCTTTGTATCTTTTATTTCTTTGCTGATTCTTTCTACTTTTTAATTTGTTTCAAGCATATTTATATAATTGATTTTTTTAAAAAAATATTGAATCAAAATTGATTATACATGTTTTTGGGGTTCAACATTGAGATATGTTGATCGAATCAATATTACTAGCATATATACTATTTACAAATCTTAATTATTCTTTATGACCCTTGTCCAATCTCTCCCCATCCCCTTCTCCCTCCCCACTTCCTCCTCTAATTACCCCAGATTTCTTCTCTCCTTCTGTAAGAATATTGGTTACTCTGTTGATTTGTTGCCTAGATGATCTGTCCAATTCTGAGAGGTGTGATAAGTTCCCCCAATATTATCATAGAGCAGATGCTTCTTCTGTCACTCTGGAATGGGCTTTGAGAGAGACATCCTCTTCTTTTATTTATCTCTTCTGGTGACTCTCCTTCTGTCAATGCAGTCCAGTGACTAGCGGACCATCTGCGTGGTGGTTGTGGTGTCTAGCTGCTTTTGCAGTAGTCATGGTTATTGTGGTGGGTCACCACATGGAGGTGATGTTTTTGGCATGCTCCCTTGTGCTGGCAGTGTGCCTCGTTGTGGGAGGGAGGGTCCAGTTATAATTGATTGTTGAAGTATTTTGTGATGGCTGGTTTAAAATTCCTATAAAATAATTCATAACCTAATCTGTGTCATCTTCATATTGGTATCTGTTGATTGGCTTTTCTTATTCAGATTGTGGTTTTCTTGGTTCTTTGGATGACAAGCAATTTTTATTGCAAACTGGACATTTTGAGGATCATACTGTGTGACTAACTCTGCTGTGGCAGACGTTTTGGGCACCACTTCAGCAGGGGAAGAGGGATGTTATCTCATTATTGCCATGTGATGGTAGAAGTCCAGGTTCCCAACTTGGGATTCATTTACAACCAGGGAGGGGATGTCTGCTGGTCACTGTTGAGTGAATGTTGTGACTCAGGGTCTTCATGTGGTCACTGCAGGTATCACACTGGTTGGGAGAAGCATGGCCTTCTTTTTCCTCTCTATATGGTCTCCTATGGCACAGTTGGGGGATGGCCTTATTACCACTGGGTGGTGATAAAAGTCTCTTCACCAAGCTTTCTTTGACTCCATCCTAGAATGATGGGAGGGCACCTCATTACACTCAGGTAAGAGTGAAAGTCCATGTGATCCATGTTGTCTTCACTGACATCATGGACATCATAAAGTTGGGACTTTATTACCAACAAGCGAGGATGAAAATCCTAGCTTCTTACTCAGCTTTCTCTGACACCATTCTGGCAGAGGGGTTACAGGCTTCATTATAACCTAAAGTGAAATGATGTATAACTCTACATTCCCTACTTGGCCTTTCCTGCATGGGTGGTGTGGGACTACAGTTCTTCCTACAATATTTAAAATAAAACAGTTATTGTCTAAAAGTTTTCTATTTTGCCACACTATGTGTTTTCTGTTTTTTTGAATAGAGAGAGCAGGAATTTTTTGCACTTTAAAAAAATTTAAGAAAATTTTTGTTGATTATATGTATTCATGGTGCACAGAGTTGACCATCAACAACTGTGCCCAAGATGTGGTGATCAGATCAATACCATCAGCAATTATTGCAATTATTTCCCATGTCCTCCACCCAACATTCCCTCCCCCCACCCTCACCCAGCCATCCTAGGTCTAGTCTCTCCCTCTGCAAGTCTAAAGCACCACTGTGGTCTTACTTTCCTGTCTTCTTTCTATCTTAGCTCCCATTTATGAGTGAGGTCATGTGTTATTTTCCCCCATGATGGCTTATTTCACTTAACATAATTTTCTCCAAGCTCATCCATGCTCCTGTGAATGGCAGGATTTCATTCTTTTTTGTTTTTTTTATGGCTGAGTAGTATTCCATTGAGTATATAACTGCATTTTCCTTATCTAGTCAACAACTGATGGACATGTAGGTTGGTTCCATATCTTGGCTACTGTAAGTAGAGCTTCCTTGCACTCTTTTTAATCTGTGCCTGTTTGTATTTCTGGATTGCCTGTTTCTCTGGCACCTAGCTTCCAATACATGAGACAAAAAGAAAACTGAAACAATTTACTGATGTATTGTTTCTTAGTCTCCAGATCCTTAGCTGGTCTGCCTTCTCTCCATTTTCCAGTCTTCATGTATTTGTTTATATACAATGTCCAGGGATTTTAACTGTACTTAGAAGGTAGTAGACATTTATGTAAATTATTAACAATGCAGAAAATGAGAGGAAAACAGTAATGATCATCCCCATCACTTAAAATATTTTAGGTATTTTCTTTAGTGCTGCTCATATAATTACCCACAGAAGAAAATACAAGTGCACAGAAGCCAAAGTGAAATATCCAACAAGCTTTTTATTTAAAATTATTAACAGCCTATCATTTTCATTGTATGGATGAAGCCAACAGGAATTCCCAATGCCTTCTTACTGGTTAGAAATTTCTGTCACAAATACTCAGCTCTGTTGTACAATAGTGGAAGTATCCATACGCAGTACTTAAATGAATAGGTGTGGCTGTGTTCCAATAAAACTTTATTTACTAAAATAGATGGTAAGCCAGATTTGGCTGATGGGATGCAGTTTGTCAACCTCTGCTTTATGTCATTCAGCAGCTGAACAGGTGTACTTAAGTCCAGATTTCTTGTTATGGGAGAAAAAATAAAGCAATCTTTGTTTAAGTCATTACTTTTGGAAGTTTTTACTTGTAGCTAATGCTTATATACAAAATCTCTAATTTCCCACTAAAGTTCCTGTGAAGTTACAAAAACGTTGAAATTTTCAGCATAGAAAATTAAAAACAACTTTTCCAAATATTGCATTAAATCAATGATGTCCCACTCATGCATTTTACATTTCATAAAATAGCACCACCTCCTAGGAAGAGGATGAAAAGATATTTTGTTTTTCTCTTCCATCTTTCCCTGTCTCAGGTTATCTAAGTAATCCATAAAACTAGACAACTGTACTTTCAAGCATGAATATCCTTACTGTGATGGTCAGAGTTCTTCTCTTTCTTTCATCCAGACACACAGAAACATAATTTCTGCATCCAGTGGAAAATTGCAACTTCCAGGAAGCAATGGGACAGCCAGTGAAAGTAATAGGGGTTTGTGGAAGAAGTCATACAATCCTCTTCATTCTGGGGATGGAGTATAGTCCCTACATCTACCAAGCTCTAATCAAGATATTAACATTACCAGAACCTTGAAATAAGTCTTTACATTGACCAAGTGAGAGCACATGTTATTATGAATCTAATAATATTCAGTGTTGATAAGGGTACAGTGAAATTGTCACATTACTTCTAGACCTGTACATGGGCACCAATTATTTTTTAAAAAACAATTTGGTAATATGTATCAAAATTTTGAGGGAGTTTGTATGCTTTAATCCATTTATTCTGCTTTTAGGAAACTATTATGGAAATAATCACTATGCAAACAAAGTTTTCTGTATAAAGAGTTCTCTGTAACATGAGTTTCAATATTAAAAAATTAGAAACAATTTAATAGATTGTTTCAAAATAGATTGTTCAAATAGACACGTGATTAAATTAAGTGTGATACATACATAAAAAGCAATAACTTGAAACCATTCAAAAGTTTTCACTAGCAAAGGGAATGCTTACAGTATGTTAAATAAAAAAAGCATAACATAGGCCTGTCAGGAAAATATTCAGATTTTGCATTAAAAATTTCTTGTGCTCTTGCTCTTTTTCTTTGTTGTATCGTAATCACACTGTCAGACTCTCTCATTCTCTTTATATCTATTTCTCTATGTATTTTGTATAGTTATTTATGTATCTATCTGCATAGAAAAAAGAGAAGAGGGAATGATAACCATGCTTTAGTAGTGTTTGTTGGTTAATGGGATTACACATAGTTTTCATTTCTTTCTGTATAATCTCTGTTTTCTTAATTTCATATAATGAGACATCAGGAAAATAATTTTAAATTCACATACACTCCTGACTTAAAAGAGATTCTGCACAAATGACAAAATGTAGCTTGTTAGCCATTAACAAATGTCATGTCTACATGTCTCCCAGGCAGCTAATCATTTTTATTCACATATAACACGTTCTTAACTTTATATTTGGTTACCTTGAACTCTTCTTAATTTAACATCTCTCTTGTCTCAGATTTGAAGGTCGGGGGCTGGTGGAGGGGGAAGAGTGAGAAAAACTTCCCCTTGATATAATATTCTCTCCATTAAGTTTTTAAAATATCCCAATATTGTCCATAATAGACGCACATTTTAGAATCACACATCCTGAAGTGCTGTTTCACGGTCTTGTCCATTACTTTTCCTCCAAATAAATTCAAAGGATAGAATCTGAAATCCTTAGGTCTCTTGTCTTTGGAAGTAATTTATTCATGTATTTATTCCCACATTAATTAAAAATATTTTTTGACAACTATGTATTTTGTTATATGGTGGTAGAGGATTACATAAAGATGAAACAAATATGTTCTCCTCTTCTAGTATAGCTACAATTTAGAAGTAGGAAAAAGATGTGAATGAATAAGCAGAACACAATGACACAATGAAATACATAGTAAAAGATGAAGAATAAAATGTTATGGGCCTTCAGAGAAAGAATCAAATGAATGTATATTCGAAACTTTATAATAAATACAAATGCATAAAACATAGTACACATTAGGAAAAATATTAGGATTTTGATAAAGCTTATTTTTGATAAAAGAAAGATAATAAACTTCAGCCCCTCATAAACTCATCTCAAAAAGTAGATTGTAGTTGATCAGAGAAGCATTTACTTATGCAAGTGTCAAAACAGGCATTATGAAAGTGGAGCCCCCGTTACACAGGCCTTCTGCTCACTTTTTCTCACACACCACAATCTTTGACACCACCTATTTCCTTCTCATAATGGCAAGAGAAAATATCTGGCCGAAGTGTGAGAATATATAATAATCATATTTTTGATATTAACAAAATGTATATGAAGTTAAAAGAGGCAGAATAAGATTACTAGCAATATGCAAATGTGGATGGAACCAATTGAAATAGCTGATATTGTATAGTTTTTGACTTATAAAAATGGCAGTTGCATATAAAAAGACATCTGTAAATGAGATATTGAGTATCAAGTGTATTGAGTTAAAAAAAATCTATTTTTAGACGTGGTGATGTGTAACTGGGTCTCTGCATTCATGATATCTGTATCCAAAGCAACTTTTATACTTTAATTGGAGAGGACACAGTCCATGATATACTTTAACCTTCACATGTATGATAGCTCTTAAATTCCTTAAACCACTTATGATTATTCAAACATTTGTAGGCATGAAAATAATCAGTGTCTAATAAAACTAATTTGGCTCTTTGATGAATACAGGCATTTGATTTCTATTATGGCACAACATATTTGCATTATGGGCTTGTAATTTTTCTGATAATATGCTTATTTCTACACTATAGCTCTAGAATGGAAAACTGGAATGTAAGAGTCTGGTTTAAATTCCCATTCATTTTCAAAGTAACAGAGCAGACTTTGTATGCTGGCCATATGCATTTAGATCCAGGGACACATTTGGGAAATGTCAGTTGGTTTGCTATTTTTGGCATAACAATACTGCTTAATATAAACATCTAATGTATCTAATTGGGTTTGGTTTGGTGATGGTTGTCCCAAGGTGTCACATTCTTGATCTTTGTAATGTGTTTCATTCTTTGGGTCATTCAGTTTTGTTAGCAGATGTGTTTTATTTCCTAATGACAAAAGGACAGCATGCTCTTCTTTAACAGCTCTTCCCACAATGTGGCCTCTCTTCACCTTCCCCTCTGTAACACTGAAGCATCCAATCTACTCTTTTCTATTTGAAGAAAGATTTTTCTTGTTTTTATTTAGGGGCTGCCTTTGTCTCCTGAATTTTAAAATTATGTGCAGTCAGACTTGATTAATCTGAGTTAGTATACAAAAATTTGTTTTTGAACTAAATAAAAATCAGGAAAGTAAGTCAAGAGAACACACACGGAAAAAGGTTAAATAGCTGAATCACTTTTACCACTGAATATTTCTTACTACAATCATAACAGCACATTTGCTATATATCTTTCCTTACTCTAACCTCAGGTTTCTGAACCTCATTACTGTTGACACTTTCAACCTAACAATTCATAGTTGTGGTGGCTTTCCTGTGCATTGTAGAATATTTAGCAGCATCCCTGACCTTAGAATCCAGTGGCATCCCAATTCCTAGCTGTGAACATCAAAATTACATTCAGATTGTCAAGTGTCCCCTTGGGGCTAAAATTGCTCCAAGTCAAGAATCATTGCTGTGTCCCCTTTAAAATCTTAACTTAATTATAGGAAGCCAGTATAAGTAAAGCACAAATTTGAATGTCTCATGTTCAAAAGCCAATTAATGTTGACTGTGACAGCCAGTGAGAGGACTGAAAATGTTACCCAGGACTGCACATGGCAACTGGTAAGAGGTTCAATGGGATCTCAAAATGGTATCATGAAGTTGAAAAACATACTTTTTTAAAAAAACATATCAGCACCTGACAAATGCCATATAGTCAGAAGATGGCCAATAAAAGGCCTTACTGTTGGATGCTCATCAAGTACAAATATAATTAAAATTTTAATATACATATGTATACTTGTAATGGTTAATTTTAGGTGTTGACTTGGCTGAAGTAAGGAATACCTGGAACCTGGTAAAGCATTATTTTCCAGTGTGTTTGTGAGGGAGTTTCCAGAGATCAGTCTGTGAACATGAGTGTGCTTAGTGGGGGAAGATCTGTCCCCAGTGTGGGTGGGCACCTTCTGGGGTCCAGAGAGGACAAAGACAGAGAAAAGGCAAATATGTCCATCTATCTGCTGGAGCTCAGATACACTCTTCCTCTCCTGTCCTTGGACAACAACTCCAGGCTCCCCACCTGTGGACTCCAGGACTTACATCAGCGGTCCCCTGGGTTCTCAGGCCTTTGGCCTTGGACTGAGATTTACACAAAAAGCTTCCCTGGTTCAAAGGCCTTTTGACTTGGACTGAGCTACTGGCATCTTAGGGTCTCCTGCTTGCAAATAGACTATTGTGAGACTTCTCAGACTCCATGATGTCATGAGCCAATTCCCCTCATAAATCCCCGCTCACATATCTACACGTCTATATCCTATTGGCTCTGTCTCTCTGGAGAACCCTAATCTACTACTATTTACTAAAAACCTATGTCTGAATTTTTAAACAGTTCCCAATTTGTAGGTATGGTGTCTCTGAAATTTCACTCACTAACACTATCACTTATCATACCCACAAAGTGCTGTGATAGGTGTATGTGGGGGGATAGAAGAATTAACACATTATCTCTTCTCTGTAGGTACCTAGCTATGCCCCTCTGGCCCTGACTCAGACCAAGCCCTTTATCCTGGAGCCTGTACCTCAATCTGCTCTACAGGGATCACCTTGCCAAAGCCAGGAGCAACACATTGCCCTTTCCTTGTGAATATTTACATCCAGCTTAGTAAAGCTGTATATGTATATGAGTATGTGTTGATGTTTTTAAGTGACAACATACACAAGTTTCTTCCAAAATTCAAGTGTACAGAAAAACTAACTTCTCTTTCTTTCTTATTTTCTTCTCCTCTTTTAGGTAGGATGAGCTGTGAGAAAAATTCTTTTGCTGATGTCGAGCAGGGTGGGAATATAAATAAGAAAACTTGAGAGAACATGTGCAATGCTACACTGCAGAAAATTTATAATGAAAAAACCTGTATGGAAGAGGATTGAAGAGACAGAAGGATCCAGATGAGTGTGAGCCAAAAAAGTTGGAGGTATTTAGCGAGTAGGATTGCTGCTTAGAATTATGAAATCTTGAATTTTTAAGTCAATCCATCTTGGCAGGATATTTCAACACAATTATTAATAATGTCAATTATCTGATAATCTGACAGAAAACAATTAGTAAAAAGTCATTTGACAATCAACATTTCTGTGATAGGTTTACCTTTCAGTCCAGCTCTCTCACTCTCCTTACAGGGCCCCTCAACATCCCTGCAAAAGATGCATGGAAGCAAGTGGAAAACTTGGCTCCAGAACTGGTACCAAGAACCTCCCATCTGAACCTTGTTCATTTGAAATGAAGGTTCCACACGAACCTCTTTCATTTGAGCCTGCAGTTTCTTACTCTTATTTTCTCCATATATCTGACCCTTACTGGCTTTTGATCTTTACCGTGGACCCTCGGATCTGAGAAAGCATTTAACTGGATGTGCTTCTTCAATTCATTTCCTCAGACATAATTCTGATAATTTCAAGGAAAAAAATACTCTTTCACACTAACATAGGAAACTCGGGTTACTAGGAACAAATTTTTCCTAATTTTTCTGCTGGGAGAAAGATTTTTTACATACAGTTATTTAGAACCTGGTATACAAGCTGCAGGGAACACATCAAGTCCTTATAACTGAAAAACTAGTGCTGTTTGCCATAAACTCCTGTATACTGTTCAAGATTTTTATGGTTTTAAGTGACAGAAATGGAACTGAAACTAGCCTAAGCAAAGCAAAGAGACAAATTAATCAAAACAAGGTGGGTATTTATCAGCTTATATGGTTGAATTAATAATCCATTGGTAGATGGCTTCAGGCACTAGTAGGTATGGAGATTTGTAAAGTTTTCATCTCTCTCTCTTTCTCTCTCTCCTTCCATGTCTCAGACATACTCTTTCCATATAGCAAAAAGTAGCCATTGCCAACCCAAGACTTACATCTTACTAGCTTACTAAATTGTATGCATCAAGAAAAATTCTTGGTTATAGAACAGAAGCTAAATGCATACCTTATGTAAAGAAGGAAAACTGAATTTATTGGAAGAATATTCCGTATTCCACCAAATTAATGGGAGGTCTAGAAAAATGGGCTGGAGAAATGAGTATAACTGTTAGAGGCTAAGAATCCCAGATCACAGCACGGGAAGAGTCAAGATGTTTCTCACAAGGTTCCCTAAGTTTTCCTGCACTGCAGCATCAGATTAGAGTAGTCTAGGTCCCATGCTTGTGTATTAACTGACAGAAAACAGGTAAGGAGGGAATATGTACTTTACAACTTTCATATTGAATGGATTCTGCCTCTAAGCAGAGCCTGCACAATGAGGATTCCATCCAAATAGGAAATATTTTCAGATGCTGGTTGGCAAAAATTGACAAATACTAATTACAGCCTACCCTTTTAGTAAAGAAGAGAAAGATGAAATTGAGCATTTAAATACATGACACATCAAGGAAGAAAGGAGATATGGGAAAGGAAATTCAGTCCTTGTTTCTTTAACTATTTTTGAGGCTGGAACTGGTATGTCTAAGTTCTCTTCTGTAATGCACCTCATGTTTCCTTTTACTTCAACTAGGAACTGAGCTGCTTGGAGTTAAATTCTTTATTAAGCAGGGCGACACAGACCATAATTTCTGGGGTCTGGCCCTCAGTGGACCTACTTTTATGGCATCACCATAGTTTTCCATTAGCTCTTACTACCCAGTGTAGTAATATAAAGGGATGTCCCAGGAAATGTCTGAGTTTCAACTGTGAAGTAGCAATATTTGTTTTCCACTTGATTGTCAATAACTATATCCCTAGCAACAATATAATCTTGTTGCTCTATCTTCCAGTGGAATAACAGGTTCAATATGGGCAAGTTGCAATCTCAGCTTTCAAGTTAACATGACCATTGGTGAGTCAAGTGTTCTCTACAAGCTACAGCTCTCATTGAGGCTTTCTGATGTCAACATTAGTCTATAAAAGCCAGTTAATTTTATCTTATTTGTATGTAAAAATGATTGTTTAGAATACCATCCCAATTGCTTACTTCTTTTGTTGTACAATGGACTTCCTGGTTATATGCAATGCTGTTAGCATAAAATGATGGCATAGAAAACAAATTATAAGACTATAGCTGATATGACTGGCAGAATGATAACATCCAAATCAGAATCAGTTTCTATTCCAGTGGTGACAAATTGCTTCCCCCTAAGGTGTAATGTATTAAAGGCACCGAGCCTGTCTTCAGATGTCTAGTGGTTCTCAGACAGAAATTCAAGCTTTTTCACTGCTGCTGTGAGTTAGGGTCCCACTTGGGATGTTTGACAAATCAGATTATATAATGGGATTGTGTTGTGGAGCCAAGTCCTGCCAGCACATTTTTGTGACCTTCGTGGTAGTGTTTTAATTAACTTCATATCTACTTAATTTAGCTGATGTAAGTCTCTGTGGTTTGCTAGCAAAAATCCTGAGTATTTCAGATATTTAAGTCCCAGAGTGGAGACGTTTGTTGCTGTCCATGAAGAGAGACTGAGATTTGTTTTCCAAGAATTTCTACACTATGGGGTACTGCCCTAAAATAAGAAGTGTGTTCAGATAGTCAGAAACTGTGTTGGTTTCATATCGCTGCTGTAACACATTACCACAAACTTTGTGTCTTAATACAGATTTATTGTTTTACAGTTTTGGAGGCCAGAACTCTGAAGTAAGTTTCACTGGGCTAAAGTCAAGGTGTTGGTAAGGCTGGTTACTTTTGGAGGCTCTCAGGAAAGAACCCACTTCTGTACCTTTTCCAACTTCTAGTGGCTGCTAATATTCCTTGGTTCAGGACCCCTTCCTCCATCTTCAAAGCACATCGCTCCAATTTTTGCTTTCATTGTTTAGGGCCTTCTCTCTCTCTGAAGTCACATCTTCCTCTGCCTCCCTCTTACTAGGAAATCTGCAATTGCATTTACGGCCCACCTGGATAGTTCAGGATAATTAATCTTGAGCCCCAACTCAAGATACTTAATTTAATCACGTTGGCAAAGTCCCTTTTGCTATATAATATAACATTCACAGGCTCCAGGACTTAGAACCTGGCTATCTCTGGCTGTTATTCAGCCTTCCACAAAAACAGATTCTATCACATGAGAAAAAACAAAACAAAACACTCTTAAAATAAAAAAAAAAAATCACACTCAGGAAGAACTTTCTTGAGTCACCTGTCCATCTCTGAATTTGCGGGTGGGTTGAGAACAGTCCCATCCAATTCATATAGAATGAATCACCTCAGGAAATGTCTAACATTTACAAAGCATTTAATATATGCCTGTCAATGTGCTAAGTATGTTGCTCAGATGATCTCATTTAATCCTCACAAGTATCTTAGAAGTACGGAGAAATAACTCTTTACTTTCTACAGATGGGAAAACCGAGTAACAGAGAAGTAAGTAACTAGTATCAAAGCTACAGAGAAATAGGATATAAATCCAGGTCTTTTTATTCCAGAGCCCACATGTTTAACCATGAAGTGACGCTGTGGAAAAAATGAGGGGCAGGCAAAATAAAAGGATCTCCACTATTATTTGTGAGCCTGTTGGTCTGATTTGAATGTCCCCTCCATAACTCATGTTGAAATTTAATTGCCACTGTGATGGCATTAAGAGGTGGGATTTACAGGGTGATTAGGTCATGAGTACTCTGTCCTCATGAATGGATTGATGCTGTTACCAATGGGAGTGGGTTAGTTATCATGGGAATGGGCTCCTGATAGAATGACTTCAGCTCCCATTTTCTCTCTGTCTCTCTTGCCCTCTTGCCATGTGATGCCTTCCATCATGGGGTGACCCTTTCAGATTCCAGCACCATGCTCTTGGTTTTCCCAGCCTGCAGAACCATAAGCCAAATAAACATCTATTCTTCATAAATTACCCAGTCTGTGTTATTCTGTTATAGAGTGGAAAACAGACTAAGACTTATAAGTATTGTCACAGATTGAGTTCTCCTCAAGCAGAGGCTGAGATGGAGTTTGGGTTGTGTATCAGTCCATTTCTGTTGCTTATAGCAGAATACCTGAAACCGGGTAATTTATAAATAATGAAATTTATTTCTTACAGTTTTGGAGGTTGGAAAGTCCAAAGTCCAGGGAACATACCTGATGAGGGCCTTCTTCCTGCTGGGGTGACTCTATGGCAACTCAGGCTATTCACATGGTGAGAATGGGCTGAGCAAGGGAGAGCTAAACTTCTGGCTTGCTCTCCTTATAAAGCCATCAGAACCATACCCATCACTCCACAAATGGATCAATTCATTCACAAGGGAACAGTCCTCACAATCTAATCTCTTATTAAATTCCCCACCTTTCAAATAATGTAATTGGATTTCCCACCTTATTAACACTTACAATGGAGATCAAGTTTCTAATACATGAACTTTTGGGGGATACATTTAACCCATCAGAGGGTTTAAGGTGTTTATTAGGGAACAACATCTGTGAAAGGCAAAGGAAAGGTGCAGAATAGGGCAGAAGAAAAAGTCAAACTGATGCAGATTTGACAAAGCCTGGTGTAGCTCTGGAGCAAATTTTGCCATCTGCAAATTCTGCACTGCTCCCGCATGACTAGGCCTTTATATTTTCACCTTTTTCAGTCACTGATGTGGCTTGCTCTGGGAAGGGCATAATCTAAGGCAAGGTGGATCATAGCAGCTGAGGCAGACCCTGATGGGGCTAAAAGTTCAAGGCTGTCTGCTCAGCTAAGTTTTTGCAGCTGGACAGGGAGTCTGTTCTTAGAGGGAGATCCGAGGTTGGACTACCATACCTATGTTTCTACCACATCTATCATTTAGACCAGTTTTCAATCATTTAGATCAGTTTTCACTCTTGACCACAGAGAATCACATGGGAACTTTTGAAAAACATAAATACAAGAGTCCTACATCAGTCTAATTAACTATAAATCTCCAGAGTAGGGGAGTGCATCAACATTTTAATATAATCTCCAAGGTAATTCTAGTGGGCAACCAGGAGGACTGAGAGTCACTGATTGAAAGCAAACCTGAGGAAGTAGGTAATCTTCTGGAACTTCCAAAAATAGGGAGAAAAACCCTCATTTGCATTGTTTCAAAAGCCACTTTAAAAAAAATAAGCTACTTGAATTGTGAAGAAATTCATTTGCGATATCTCTAAACATATATTTCAATTGTTTTTCTACAGCTAGTTTTCAAATTCAAGGGAATACAAGCAACCACACACACACACACACACACACACACACACACACACACACACACACACACACACAACTTCATGTAACTTTTACTTCAGCATTTCAGAACCCCCTAAGCCTGCTCATATGGTGTTGAAAGAAGATAGTTTTTTATCCTTTTGGTCTTTAAATAGCTCTTTCTGAAAACTTACTTCACCAGCATCATGGAGCCTCAGATGGATGAATTTCCAATTATCTATTTATAAGTGAAATTCTGACCCCACTGCTGGAAAGGTCATGCCTAGTGTGATCTCTCAGCCATATGGCTGAGAAAATGAAGTGGTAAGTTTATTCTTCTGAGATATATGTTGATGCCTCATCTAATTAGTCTTTTCCAAATTTGTGTCACTGCTATTAGAAGACATGAGACAGAGAAAATCTGTGATATTTAGTTAATAATACACCAACTTACTTTGAAATGAAGCCAGGTAGATCGACTGATAATCTTAATTAGGAGACATATGAGTAAAATTTTATAATTCTGATTTACACTGATAAATCCTCACTATTTCCACTTGAACCATAATACTTTTATACCAAAGATTTAATGTGTGTATAATTTAATAGTTATTTTAATCAGAACTCCTAATTGTGTTTTATAGGTGCACCTGTCTCTGCCCCTGTATTCCTTCTTTCTCTTGGTCAAGATCACTTTTATCTTATAGAAATACTTATAGATTTAGCCCTAACTCAGACTGAAACCGATCCTGACTCAGCTCAAGGTAACTATAAAAAGCTAGAGTCAGTAAATTTCTGGTTTAGCATGTTTCTGTAATGCTGATCTTATTAGATAAGATGCCTCTTCTTGAATTCTTTATTTTATATCTATTGCCTAATAGCAGACCTCTGAGATGCAAAATCTTACCTGGATTTGCAGTGATTGCCTGACACTTGAATCTTTGTAACCATCATCCTATTCCCTGTTCAGAGTAAGAATGATGTATCTTGGTCTTAGCACTTATTTTTGGCAAATAGAACTACTTTTTGTCTTCCTTTTTTCTAATAAATGGATATTTTGGGTTTGTTGATATATCTTCAGATTCCTGTTTTCAAGTGCCTATCCATGTCCTAGATCCCATTTTCTGGCACTCAGCCTTTGACTAACTTAGTAGTTTTTCTGGAAATCCTACCAGTTTTTACAAGTACTATGCACTTTCCAAATTTTTAACATTATCATCATAATATAACTCCTGTATTAGTCTGTTTCTGTTGCTTACAACAGAATACCTTAAACTGGGCAATTTATAAAGAAATAGAATTTATTTCTTAGAGTTTTGGTGGCTGGAAAGTCCACAGTCCAGTGGGCACATCTGGTGAGAGCCTTCTTCTTAATGGGTACTCTCTACAGAGTCCCAGAGTTCCATGGTGACCAGGGTATCACATGGAGAGAATTGGCTGAGCAAGAGAATGCTAACCTCCCCACTAGCTCTCCTTCCAAAGATCTCAGAACCATGCCTATGACCACCCATAAACCATCAATGGATTATTCCATTCATGAGGGTACAGTCCTCCCAGTCTAATCATCTCTTAGAGCCCCCTCCTTTCAGTTACCATAACAGGATTTCCTCTTAACACTGTTACAATGGAGATTAATTTTCAATGAGTTTTGGTGGGACATCAATCCACAGCAACTCCACACTTTAAACATAACTCTCTCTTGGCTTAGAATTTTACTTAGATCTTGTATATAGTAGCAAATTTTAATCTCAATTTTAGTATTTCAAAAAATATTAATATACATAGAATGGTTAATGCAACTTATAACATAATCTGAATGATAGACAATGAATGAAATGTTAAAAAAAAGGAGTTCAGGGTCATTAGGTTCTAAAGTAGAATATGAGTTAATAATAGATTGCTATTGCTATATCATTAAGTATAAAATAGGATTCATTTACTGCCTATGACTAGTACGTGGCTGACAGAGAGCTAAATACCTTTGACTTGCCCATCAAGCGTCTTTTAAAGTCCTGTGCTTATTTTGGTTATACTAAATAAAAAAGGACTGAGTCTACATTTTTGAGCTAGTGGTATGCTTCCTGTCATATAAAAAATATCACTTACATCATATTTTCCATAAAATATTAGCATATATTTTTGACACTCCCCCCTCAAAAAAAGACTTGAATACTCTGTGCAGGAAGTATTCCATAGCTTGAATGTTGAAATGGTTTGTGGGGGCGGGCGGGGGGAGAAAGAAAAAGAAAAAGAAAAAGAATACATAAAACAGAAATGGAAATACTTATAAGAAAGTGGTGGGGTAAACAAACTTTGTGTGAATAGTGTAAATAAACCATTACCCTTTCTAAGACTTGATTCTGCCTCTTCACTTTCAAGGGACGCCTTCCCATTGTCTCTAGAGTGAATTTTTTAGCCTGATAATTTAAGTCCATCAGTGACATGATGCCATACTAACATGTCTAAGTATTTATGTTCCACTGTTACTTGGAGAAATTATGAAAAAATTAAAATCTTTGCATGAAAACAAATATAAATATATGTATGTATGTTTGTATTTGTTTATGTTTATATTACCTATCCACTTACCTATTAATCTACATATTTAATGCATATTGGTCAAAGATCACTAGGGAAAAACACTTTTGTAGTTGGACAAAGTTGTGTTTATTGGTGTTACAGATATCAGAGTATTAATTTTAAAGTGAAAAGGTCCAGGTGATTTAATAAACACCTGGAAGTACAAAATCACTGAAAACTATGCTATTTGTCATAATTTTACTAATTATTATTATAGCCAACATGTATTGCATGCTACGTGTCAGGCATTTTTTGAGCGCTTAATGTGTAAAACACTTTTAATTTCTACGTCAACCTTATGAGGTAGAAATCATCATTATCTCCATTTTACAGATGAGAAAACCAAGCACAGTGAAGATCATGACCTCACCCAGGGTCACACACCTACTGAGTAGTGAAGCCAGTGGCTGTACAATCAATGGCATAATCAAAGAAATTAAATAGCAAAAATACAAAGTTTTAGATATAAAATTTTCTTTCAAATGTCAAAGTTGTCACATATCAGAAATGGTTTTGGGTGCACATTGTGGACTCTTTGTAGGAGATCTGGGAGCAGAATACCAGAAAGTTCTCATTTGGTTCTACATTTTTAAGATTATCTATTTTTTACAGTTTCCTTAACGTTAAGGCATGCAATGTTTCTATGTATTTCCTACTTGACTATCTTAGAAAAATAATTATCACATTCAATTAACATTAATATGCAAAGATGTTCCTATGAAGTAAATTTGAAAGACCAAAATGCTTAATGCTGTCACATAGTTAGAGGTCATTATTAGTCCCTCTCAGCTGACAAACGTGATCCCTTTGATGGAATTTCATAACACTATTTTTAGTTATGTTAAAATCCTATCTAGTCACAGTAAAAATCTAAAGCTTTAATATTGGCAGCAAATATACTGGAGCAGAAATTTTTCAGTGTTTTTTTCCCCCCAGATCCAACAAAGATGACTAACATTTAAAAGTCTGGAACTGAATTAGACACTTCAATTATTAATGACAAAAATATTCCAAGGAAGATGATAACGATCTTATTCATATTTGACCTGTGACCCAATTTTGCTCATTTTTAAGAATAATTTGTTTCCATGTTATGGTCAATAAATTGCAGATGACTTATATTCATCAAAATAAGCTTAATTGGCACATAACAGAAAATCTAGCAAGAACATTTTTGAGATTCCCAAATCAAGAGCCAGTGAAGCATATGGAATGCCTCTATTCTGCACCAAATCATACATAAATGCATAAATTCATTTGTAAATGAAAAACAGAGATGCCACTTGAGAAAGTTCAATTTACCAGTGACATATGAATAGCTCATGGACACATGAGGAACAGAAAATTAAATTGCAGGGATAATTTAAAAGACCAACACATATGAGCGATTTTCCCAATACATTGACCAATCCCAATTTACCTAGTGAAGCTGTTAAACTAAATATCCCTAACAGTATCTAAATGATATTAAAATCTGGTGTCCAAAATAAACATTGAAACAGTTATTATGAAAACTTAAAATTTTGCATTGTTGTTTATGCTTTTCACCATAGCTTTGTATCCACATTTGAAATCATTGTCACAAGTATTTAAGAATATATCCTAAATTTAAAAATTTTAAATAGCTGTCCTTGAATGGACATTTTGGGAAAAAAATTAAAAAAAAAAAATAAAGGGACAGTTTGACTTCAGCTTTTCCAATCTGGATGCCTTTTATTTCCTTCTCATCTCTGATTGCTCTGGCTAGTACTTCCAACACTATGTTGAATAGGAGTAGTGAGAGTGGGCATCCTTGTCTAGTTCCTGTTCAGGATGATATTGGCAGTGGGTTTATCATATATGGCTTCAATTACGTTGAGATACTTTCCATCTATACCTTACTTGTAGAGAGTCTTTATCATGAACGAACATTGTATTTTCTCATATGCTTTTTCAGCATCTATAGAAATGATCACATGGTTTTTGTCTTTGCTTTTATTGATGTGTGGTATCACGTTTATTGATTTGCGTATGTTGAACCAACCTTGCATCCCTGGGATGAATCCCACTTGATCATGGTGGATAATTTTGTGTATGTGTTGCTGTATTCTGTTAGCTAGTATTTTATTGAGGATTTTTGCATCTATATTCATCAAGGATATTGGCCTGTAGTTTTCTATTTTTGATGTATCTTCATTCGGCTTTGATATTAGGGTGATGTTTGACTCATAGAATGAGTTTGGGAGAATGGCGTCTGTTTCGATCTTTTGGAACAGTTTGTAGAGAATTGGTGTCAGTTCCTCTTTGAAGGTTTGGTAGAATACTGCAGTGAACCCACCCAGTCCTTGGATTTTCTTTGCTGGGAGCCTTCTGATAACAGCTTCAGTCTCTTTTACTGTTATTGGTCTGTTCAGATTTTCCATATCTTCTTGCTTCAGTTTTGGTAGTTTATATGTGTCCAGAAATTTATCCATTTCCTCCAGATTTTCAAATTTGTTGGCATATAGTAGTTTATAGTAGTTTCTAATGATTCCTTGTATTTCTGAGGTATCTGTTGTAATATCACCTTTTTCATTTCTAATTTGTGTTATTTGGGTCTTCTCTCTTCATTTCTTAGTTAGCCTTGCTAAAGGCTTGTCAATTTTATTTATCTTTTCAAAAAACCAACTTTTTGTTTCATCGAACTTTTGTATCATTTTTTGAGTTTCTATTTCATTTAGTTCTGCTCTGATTTAATTATTTCTTTCTATTAACCTTGGGTTTAGATTTTTCTCGTTTTTCTAGATGTTTAAGGTGAAGTGTCAGGTTGTTTATTTACCATCTTTCCATTCTTCTGAAGTAAGCATTTACTGTGATAAATTTCCCCCTTAGTACTGCTTTTGCAGTATCACACAGGTTTTGGTATGATGTGCCATTATTTTCAATAGTTTCAAGAAATTTTTTGATTTCCTGTTTAATTTCTTCTTGGACCCAAACATCATTAAGTAGGATGTTGTTTAATTCCATGTGTTTGTATAGTTTCCAGAGTTTCATTTGTTATTGATTTCTAATTTTAATCCATTGTGATCTGAAAAAGTACATGAAATAATTCCTATTTTTTTGAATTTGCTGACACTTGCTTTTTGACCTAACATGTGGTCTATCCTGGAGAATGTTCCATGAGCTGATGAGAAGAATGAATATTCTGGGGTTGTTGGATGGAATGTTCTGTAGATATCTGCCAAGTCCAGTTGGTCTAAAGTGTTGTTTAGATCTTGTGTTTCTCTATTGTTTTTTTGCCTAGATGATCTGTCCAATGTCAAGAGTGGGGTGTTCAGGACCCCCGCTATTATGGTGTTAGTGTGTATCTCATTCTTTAGATCTAATAGTGTTTGCTTTATAAATCTGGCTGCTCCAACATTGGGTGCATAAATATTTATGATTGTTATGTCTTTTTGATAGATCCTTTTATCATTATATAGTGGCCTTCTTTATCTCTTTTTATGGTTTTTGCTTTAAAGTCTGTTTTATCTGATGTAAGAATAGCTACTCCAGCTCGTTTTTCATTTCTATTTGCATGGTATATCTTTTTCCATCCCTTCACTCTTAGTCTATGTGAGTCTTTACAGTCAAGGTGAGTCTCTTGAAGGCAGCATATTGTTGGATCCATCTTTTAAGTCCAGTCAGTCAGTCACTGTCTTTTGAGTGGGGAATTTAATTCCTTTACATTTAAAGTTATTATTAAAAGGTATTGATTTACTCCTAGTCTTTTATTGTTTTTTGTTTAGATGTCTTAAATATCTTTTGTTCCTTTCTTTCTGATTTTCTGTTTGTCTTTTGTATTTGTTGCTTTCTTGGGGTGGTAGATAAACTATTTTTTTTCTTTATTGCTAGCATTTTCTTTATTGCTAGCATTTTTGTTTTGCTTGTAGGTTTTGTTCTTTTTTGAATATTCATGGCAGTGATGGTAGTTTTTCAGGTACCAAACCCAGCACTTTCTTGAGAATTTCTTGTAAGGCTGGCTGTGTGGTAGTGAATTCCCACAATTTTTGTTTCTCTGAGAAATATACTATTTGTCCTTCATTTGGGAAGGATAGCCCTGCTGGGTAAAGCATTCTTGCCTGGTAATTTTTGTCATTTAGTATTTTAAATATATCATCCAATTCTCTCCTGGATTTAAGGGTTTCTGATGAAAAGTCTGATTTTAGAGAAATTAAAGAGGACACATGAAGAAGGAATGATATCCCATGCTCTTGGATTGGAAGAATTAACATTTTGAAAATGTCCATATTACCCAAAGTGATCTACAGATTCAATGCAATCTCCATCAAAATTCCAATGACATTTTTCTCAGAAATGGAAAAAACTATCCAGACATTTATATGGAATAACAAGAGACCATGCATAGCCAAAGCAATCCTGAGCAAAATAAATAAATAAATAAATAGATAGATAGATAGATAGATAGATAAATAAAAATAAAAATAAAAATAAATAAAGCTGGAGGCATAACACTACCTGACTTTAAACTATATTACAAAGCTATAATAAACAAAATAGCATGGTACTGGCATAATAACAGACAGACAGGTCAATGGAATAGAACAAAGAACCCAGAAATCAACCCATACACCTACAGCTATCTGATTTTTGACAAAGGCACCAAGTCTACACTGGAGAAGGGATTGCCTCTCCTCAAATGGTGCTGGGAAAACTGGAAATACATATGTAGGAGAATGAAACTAGACCCGTACCTCTCACCATATACTAAAATAAACTCAAAATGGATTAAAGAATTAAGTATACACACTGAAACAATAAAACTCCTTAAATAAAACATAAGGGAAACAATCAAGGAAGTAGGAGTGGGTACAGACTTCATAAAGATGACCCCCAAAGCACAGACAACTAAAGGAAAAATAAACAAATGGGATTATATCAAACTTAAAAGTTCTGTACAGCAAAAGAAACAATCAACAGAGTGAAAAGACAACCAACAGAGTGGGAGAAAATATTTGCAAAATATACATCTGATGAAGGATTAATATCCAGAATACACAAGGAACTCAAACAACTTTACAGCAAAAAACCAAGTAACCAAATTAAAAAATAGGCAACGGAGCTGAATAGGCATTTCTCAAAGGAAGATATACGAATGGACAATACATGCATGAAAAAATGCTCAACATCACTCGGCATTTGGGAAATGCAAATCAAAACCATGTTGAGATACTATCTCACTCCAGTCAGGATGGCTAATATCCTAAAGACCGTGAATGATAAATGCTGGCAAGGTTGCAGAGAAAAAGGAACTCTCATACACTGTTGGTGGGACTGCAAAATGGTGCAGCCTCTATGGAAAGTGGTATGGAGGTTCCTCAAACAATTGCAGATAGATCTACCATATGACCCAGCTATCCCACTGCTGGGAATATACGTGGAGGAATGGAAATCATCAAGTCAAAGGTATACCTGTTCTCCAATGTTCATTGCAGCACTATTTACAATAGCTAAGAGTTGGAACCAGCCCAAATGTCCATCATCAGATGAGTGGATAAGGAAACTGTGGTAAATCTACACAATGGAATTCTACTCTGCTATAAAAAAGAATGAAATACTGCCATTCTCAACAACATGGAAGGACTTAGAGACAATTATATTAAGTGAAACAAGTCAGGCACCGAAAGAGAAATACAACATGTTCTCACTTATTTGTGGGAGCTAAAAATAAATAAATAAACACACAAACAAATAAAGAGTGGGGGGGGGGGAGAAGACACAACAATCACAATAATTCCTTGAACTTGTTAAGACAAGTGAACAGATATGATGTAGTGGGGGGGGGCGGAGAGGGACGGGGAAGAGGAAGGGGTAGAGGGACATGAAAATCAACTACAATGTACATTGAGAGTTGAAAAAAAAAGGGTGATCCAGTGAAGTTACTTGACCAATGCCTAATAATTAAATAGGTAATTATTTGAAATATGAACTAGAACTCAAGCCCCCTGATTTTCTGGCAGTATCATTTCTACCACATTCTATATATGACATCCAGTTTGTAGAAAAAAGATGAAATCTCATTTAAATGTGAGTAGTGTTTAAATTGGATGGACAGTTTCTGATTATGATAACAGACTTAGTACTTTGTCATTTCTAGTTCATTTTTAGAGCCCACTGAAATAAAAATATAGGAATATAAACTAAATAAAATGAACAGAATGGTAAAAGGGTGCTATCAGGAAATGGGACATTTCAACATGTTTCTGGAAGTTAGGGCATGAGAAAGTGTTAATGGAGAAAAGAGAGCAGATGGACTAGAGCACAGAATATTCAGGGAGGGACTCCAGTAGCATTGAGAACTGATCTACTGTTAGGGCCATGGAATAGCTTTTAAAAATTATTGTGGTAGAGAAATAAATAAAAATATTGATTTAAAAATTTTAAAAATTGAATTTTTTACATATAAAAATATTGATTCCTTATTTTCTCCTACCACCATTCATTGCACAAAGAAACATTGGCACTTTATCTAAAAATAATTTGGGGGAGAGCTAAGACCTCTGGAGTGGTTTTTGTGCTGCAAAGTAGAGTGTTACTCATTCTGGTATTGGAAGGTCGATATACCCGAGAGCAGTCAGTTCCTTGTACCTCTTACCCTAAGTTGAAACTTGCCAGAGAGATCCCACACAGCCCTCCCTAAAATGTTTCCCACTTAGGATAGAGTACTGTAGACACACCTACACCTTTATGTAATAGCAAAGGGAGCTCACACTAACTCCCAATTTCGTTTCTTAAATTTTGAGGAACCAACAATCGCATGTTGGAGGTTGGGTTTCCCATGAAGCTGAATCTGAGAAAGTAAATTTATGAAGAAGTGCTCTTGGGATCAATACATATAGGGTAAGGAAAGGGAGCAGGATTGGGTAAAGAGCAAAGTGTGGCTGTGACACAAGGACCCAGCTGACACTACAGGGAACTTGGAAGCTGGGCTGGACCTTCAAAGGTTTTGGAGCAAGGGCTCTGGGGCTTTTTAGTTCCTGTGTTGATTAGACATTGGATGTGAGCTGCCTCAGGAAAAGCACATGACCTCTGTCTAGGTGGAACTCCTGGTGAAAGAAATTCAAGCAGTGCACAGAAAGCTGAGAGTGGTCAGCTGACAGCCATCCCAGGAGCTGGGAAAATAAATCCTTCAGAGGGAATCTGGGTAAAATACCACAGCATACCCTAAACTTTAGATGTATCAGGAAAAAGTCAGCATGAAAAGATTTAAAAAGTAAAATGAAAACTACCCAAGGAGAAAAAGAAATAATTTTCAAAATTAAAGGGATTAAAAAAGCTACAATTAGAACAAGGAATTGTTATAGATTAAAAATGATGTTGAAATAAATATAAAATTCAATTAAAGTATGGAATATAAGTTAAGCAGACCTTTAAGAACATAGAGCAAAAACCAAAAAGTCACATATAGGTGAATAGGTGACTAGTCACTATAACAATCAATTAAAAGAAGTACAGGAAGAAAGAACACCGAAAATGGAAGAAAACAACAGGGAAATAACAGAAGATTTCCTTCAGAGGAAGGACACATGCTTCACACTGAAGGGACTCTTGAATGCAATGAACAGTCTCTCTAGGATGGTTCGGGAAGTGGGATGTTGGACCTACAGAGAAAGACACAAAATTCTAGAACACTAAATATACAATAGGTGTTAATAATTTAAATACACAATAGGTGTTAATAATGTAAACTGTTTAATGGATTTAAGATTACATAGTCAATTCAGGACTGAGTACAGAAAGTTTAATTAAAGTTGTAGAACAGGAAGTAAATATTAAACACCTTAATGACATAAAAGTTGGAGCATAGCTGACTGAGGTAGGATCCGTGCCAAGCGGCTGATGGAGTTTGGATGTTTTGTCCTCCCAGAACTCATGTGGAAATCTGACCCCCAATGTGGCAGAATTGGAAACTGATTGAGTTATGGGGGCAGATCCCTCATGAATGGATTAATGCTCTCCCTGGGGGAGGGGGGGGTAATGATGAGTTCTTGCTCTATTAGTTCCTGTGAGAGCTGGTTGTTTAAAAAGACCCTGGCAACTCTTCTCTCTCTCTCTTGCTTCCTCTCTCTTGCATCCTTTTTTGCTTCCTTTCACCATGTGATACGCCTGTACCTGCCGGCTGCCTGCCACCTTCTGCCATGAGTAGAAGCAGCCTGAGGCCTGTGTCGGATGCAGCTATCCAAGAATCATAAGCCAAATAAACCTGTTTTTTTGTTAGTTACCCAGTCTCGGGAATTTCTGTTATAGCAACATAAAATGGACTAATACAATTTCCTTCAGAGGAAGGACACACTCTTCACACTGAAGGGACTCTTGAATGCAGTGGACAGTCTCTTTAGGATGGTTCAGGGAGTGGGATGTTGGACCCACAGAGAAAGACACAAAATTCTAGAACACTAAATATATAATAGGTGTTAATAATGTAAACTGTTTCATGGATTTTAGGTTACATAGTCAACTTAGGACTAAGTATAGAATGTTTAATTAAAGCTGTAGAGTGGGAAGTAAACGTTAAACACCTTGATGATGTAAAAGTTGGAGCATAACTGACGGAGGTAGGATCTGTGCCAAGGGGTTGGATACTAGTTGAAAGGGGCTGAAGAAAGGGCAGGGAACTTAGCTGCACCTTACATCATCTTAAACTGATGGGAGTGTTGGGTTTTCAGACAAGATTTTACCCTCTTGCAAGTTGAGTTAACTTGATACTGTTTCACAGATGTGGGCAGAACTCCCAAGACTCCTGGGTCAGAGACAAAAGACTTACTACTCACAGCACAGCAAGAAGCAAGAGCATCATGTTTAGGTCAGTTTTATTTTCCTCCCAAGTGTCATGTGGATTGGTGTTTTAGTAAGAGTTATCCAGAAAGACAGAACCAATCAGGTATATATATATAGAGAGAGATATGAAAAGAGATTTATTAGGGGAATTGGCTTACTTGATTATGGAGTCTGAGAAGTCCCATCACAGACTGTCTGGAAACTGGAGAAACAGAAAAGTTGGTAGCATGGCTCAGTCCAAGTCTGAAAGTCTCAGAACCAAGGAAGCAGGGGGCATAATCCTTAGTCTGAGGTCAGAGGCCCAAAGGACTAGGGATCCACTTGGTATGAGCTCTGGAGTACCTGGAGTTCTGATGTCCAAGGGCAAGAGAAGAAGGGCATCCTGGCTCTAGAAGAGAGAGGATGAGAATTAGCCCTTTCTCTGCCTTTTTGTTCTCTCCAGGCCCCCAGCCCATTGGATGATACCTGCCCACATTGAGAGCAAATCTTTCCTATTCTATCAGTGAATTCACATACCAATCTCCTCTGAAAACACCCTCACAGACACACCTGGTGCAGCCCAATCAGTCTAATCAACAGCAAAACCACTGGGGTTTTCATTTCAGCAGAAGAGTGGTGGGCTCAGGTCCTACTGAAGCTGTGAGAATAAATAATGTTTTACCAGCGATCTGAGCATCCCTTAATCTGGTCAAGTTGCCACCCCAATCAACCATCACAACGGTCTAGCATGATGCTGCATACACAGTGCATTTGCATCATCGGTGAGGAATACTGAGCTTGGTGAACCCATATGTTTTACAGCAGGAATTAAGCAAGATTGCACTTTGCTGCAAATGGAGACATGGAGTCCCTAAGGTTGTTCAGGGCAACTACCACCCTGGTAAA